>NW_027551559.1:5368767-5422189 GCF_008692635.1 Crocuta crocuta
CTGGCTCCAGGAGAAAATACTAATGCAACCTTAATTAACTTAACCTAAATAAAAATATCACAAGTCAAAACTGGTGGAAAACACTAAAAGGAGGCAAATGTATAGTTTAAAATATTCCTGCTAGAAAAGAAAAGGCTGATAATGAGTTAAGTGTAAGTCTTTGAGCTAGATAAAAAAACAAAAACAAAGAATAAGTCTAAAGAAAAGGGAAGATGATGAGGATATGAGCAAATAGCAATGTAACAGTAAACAAAGACAGCATAGAGAGGACCAACTAAGGCCAAACTTTCTTTAAAAAGGCTAAGGAAATGAACAAACTATTGCAGACTAACTAGGAAACAAACAAACAAAAAAGCCCAAATAAATAATATTAAATATGAAACAGTTAATATAAAAGGGACACCACTTATATATAAAAGAGGTATTAAGAAGATAGTATATGAGCGCCATAAACTGTCATATAACAGTGAATGAGAAACTGTAGATTAAATGGAAAAATTCCTAGGAAGATATTGCTGCTCGGCTGGGGGGGGGGTGCCCAGGACCCCGCTCAGGTCTGACAGTTTGCTGCAAGGACTCACAGGACTCAGCACCTAGCCATGTCATTTATTTCAGCAGACTCAGCAGCGGGAAAGGGAATGTGGGGTGAAGTCAGGAGGCAACCAGGCACAAGCTTCCACGAATCCTCTCCCAGTGGAGCCACACAGGACATAGTCCCTTCCTCGAGGAACGGGCTGTGACAACCTGAGTCAAGTGCTGTCCACCAGACAGGCTCAGGAGAGATCCCACGACCAAGGTTTGCGAAGATCGCCTGGCCCGTAAGCACTCTGCCACACGTGTCCAAAGTTCCCAACTCCCAGAAGGAAGACGGGTGTGCAACTTGAACCACAGTGTTTCCACAAACAGCTGAGGCACAAGGAGCCACTCTAAACAGTTTGTGGAGTGATGGAAACCCTCCCTCAAACCCATGTTCTCAGATGCCAGCCAACCATCAGTCTCTCGAGCAAGCCTTTGTCAGGGTAGCAATCTCAGGACCGCAGTGGTAACTTTTCTGCACAATTACATACCAAAATTAACTTAAAAGGAAACAGAAAGCCTAAATGGCTATATAATCATTAAAAAAAACCCATAAAAACTAGATCAATGGTTCTAAGCATTTCCATAAATAAAATAGTACCAGGCAGAGATAATTTGATGGTAAGTTCTACCAAAATTTCGAAGAATAGATCATTCAAATAGCATACAAACTCCTCCAAAAATTTAAATAACAGATTGTACACCCCAAATCAGCTCATATAGTAGGCAATAAACTTGAGAATTGGCAAGAATAACATGAGAAAAAAATACAGGTCATTCTTGAATAAAGATATAAACATTCAATATAAAACTTATCAAAATTAGTCCTAGAATCTGTTACCAAAAAAAATAACTAGAAACATCTACAAATGTCATTTCCACATGAACTGATTAAAAAGAGAAAAAACATGTTTTTTAACAGATTAAAAAATAGTATTGAATATATTCATAATGTGTTAAAATATCTAAGTTTAGAAACCAAGGAATTGATTGGAATCTACTTACCTGATAAAAATGTATCAAGTATTTATTGAAAACATTCTTCATGGCATCACATTAGAGCCATTTGAAATCAGAAATAAGATAGGTAGGGGCACCTGAGTGGCTCAGTTGGTTAAGTGTCCCACTTCAGCTCAGGTCACGATCTCATGGCTTATGGGTTCGAGTCCCATGCTGGGCTCTTCTGACAGTGAGGAGCCTGCTTGTGATTCTCTTGCTTTGCCCCTCGTTGACTCACGCTCTCTCTCTCACAAAATAAATAAATTAAATTTTAAAAAAAGGAAATAAGATATGCATACCTACTATTACCATTTACATTCATTATCATACTGGAACTATATACAATGCTCTAAGATTACAAACAAAAATTAAAGAAATGTAATGTATATGAATATTGGTAAGTAAGAAATATAATGCATATTTACAGCAATATTTTTCTATGGTTTAAGCCTAAATAATCTATAGATGAAGTATTAGAATTAATGAGCAAATTTGCTAGATATATAAGATTAATTCAGAAAAGTCAACCGTATTTATATATACCAGTAATTATGTTTTAGAAAATGTGACTTTTCAAAGACACAATTAAAAAAAAATGACAGGAGAGATTTTAAATCTAAAAACAAATTAACAAAGATGTGTAAAAGCTATACAAAGAAAATATAAAACTTTATTGGGAGACAACAAAGCCTTGTATAAGTGGAGAGTAATAACCTGTTCAAGGACAGAAAGCTATAAAATGATAAAGATTCAGTTCTCCAAAAATTGATTTGTTGATTCATATAATAACACTCGAAATCCCAAAAGTGTTTTTTGAGAAACTTGACAAGATAATTCAAAATTGTGTATTGAATTAATAAAACCCAAAAATACGTGATACTCTTTTAAAAAAAAAAAAAAGCAAAATTTTCCTATCATAGCATTGAAAAGATACTTAAATTCGATGAATTACCACCTTGGAATACATATAGCAGTAAAAGTGAATTAAATAACTCTAACAGGCAACAGTGTGGAAGAATCTTGTGTCAAGGAACATGAACTTGCAGGGAAGCCTGTGTGAGGGGTCCTTCCTTGGAAAGCACCCAAGCCTGCTGCTGAATGACAGAGCCCAAGTAGGATGAGGAGAGTGTCCTTGACAGTAGCTTGGCTTGGTGTTTCAAAGCCCTAGGTGAGCGGAGACATCCACACAAGGAAGAGGTCAGCCTAATGAGAAGTATGAAGGGTTGCGTAGAGAGGAGAATGTTCATGCACACAATCAGCTGACTTGAGACACCAGGGCCCAAGCGGGCATAGATGGGTTTGGTATATTAAAGCCTGAACATTATAAGAAGGGATGTTGGTCTCAGACCTGTGATAGCCCAAGAGCAGATTCTAGTTTAGACTATGATACTCTGCCAAATGAAACTGCGGCTCCCTGGAGAAATGGCTAGTACTTAGGCAGGTGTAGGGAACCAGTACGAGATGAGTTTAGAACACCCCAAGTCAAAAAGGAAAGAAAGGCAGAAAGAATAATGGTGATATATGCATAGTTTCAGAGAACTTCACCACAAAGTACTCATTACAAAGGGGGAAAATAACTTTACAGTTATTGAAGAAGTCTGATTACTTGATCTCCATTCTAATCAAGTGATCAAAGTCAACATCATCATTGCTGGAACAAGCTGCAATTGCTGGTGACCTGATAGAATGCAGTGAGAACACAGTAATCACCTTGTGACATTTCTGTCAAGGATACATAATTTGAATTTACCCTTGAGGAAATGTCCAACTGAAATTGAAGAAGGGTCTACAAAATAACTGGTCGGCCATCTTCAAAACTGTCGTCATGAAAGTCAAGGAAAGACTCTGGAAATATTTCAGACCAAGAGAGAGTAAAGAGCCATGACAATCGAGGGCAGTGTAAGATTCTGAACTGATCCCTTTCAGGACAAAGGTCATTACTGGAACAATTTATAAAGATTGGATGGAGATTGAGTTTTAGATGGTAGTAATGCATCAACATTAAGTTCATGATTTTGATGGCTGCATTGCAGTGAGGCAGGAGAATATTCTCGTTTGTAGGAAATACACAGAGATGGGGAAACAGGTTGGTAACATTCTCAAATGATTCAGAAGAAAGTTCTTTGAACTGTACCTGCAATTTTTCTGTGAAGTTTAAATGCCTTCAAATTTCAAAAAGAGAGGGGCACCTGGGTGGCTCAGTTGGTTAAGCGTCCAAGTTCGGCTCAGGTCATGATCTCACGGTTCGTGGGTCCGAGCCCTGCGTCAGGCTCTGTGCTGACAGCTCGCTCAGAGCCTGGAGCCTATTTCAAATTCTGTATTTTCCTCTCTCTCTGACCCTCCCCTGCTCATGCTGTCTCTATCTCTCTCTCTCTCAAAAATTAAAACATTTTAAAAAATGCAAAATTAAGAAAGATAGAAATTAAGGAAGACAATGATAAACATAATTCTCAGGTTACTGGTTTCCTCTGAGGATGAAGGAAGGGTATGAGATATGAGCCTCAAATCAGTGATAGACCTAACATTTCTCCCTGTTCTTAAGGTGGATAGTGACTTCATGGATGCTTATTTTATTATGTACCATAATTTACATATATGTTGCATTCCATAGTTTGCATGTGAAAAATATTATGTATTGTAATGATTTTGAAATTTTATGTCTTAGAGACTATAGCACAGCAGACCTAACTTTGAAGCCTGACTCTGTCATTTACTATCCACATGAACTTGTTCAAGTTTCTTAAGCTTTCTGAGCTTAAGATTTCTCATCTGGAGAATAATAACCATTCTCAGAACTGCTGTAAAGATGTAGTAGACAACATACATCGTCAATGTCCTTTAGCTAAAACCCACTAGAAATACACCTGTATATAAACTGGCTCAATTTATTACTCCTTGTAATGAGACAGAATACACATCATAGGGAGCTCTGGGGAGCGCCCAGTGAAAGGGTGTAGGAAAGAACTACTTAGAAGATTGAGGCTTTGGTTTGGCCATTTGGTGGAGCATCTAAGGAAGTGGAGTTTGCCGCAGACTGGATGGTGTCACAAGATGGGGTGATTCTATAACTGGGTATCTCCATAAACCTTAACTATAGGGAGGATGAAATAAAATAAAATAAATACAATACAATAATAAAATTTATAAATGGCAGAGTCCTCGGCACCCCTTCAGTGAGTGAGCGCAGTCTTCGGTGCTTCATGTTGTACAGAGACCTTGTTGATGCTCTCTGTGACTGTCCACACCCAGGGGAGAACACAACACTCTAGACTTGGATGTCAGACTAGCTTGTAATAGCACTTAGGTCTAATTGTGAACTTCAGATCAGTTCCCGACATCGGAAGCTGTTTTTGTTTGTTTTCAACATAAACAGTTGGCACAGTATTTTAACTCCCTTGATCAGGGGCATTGATGAACTGGGTAGACCAGACAACAATCAGTAGCTGCACCCCCTTCTAGAATCTGGGCTGGGCCATTTCCTTTCTGGCTCTGCCAAAAGGATTGATGTGATCATACTGATGCAATGCTAAGGATAGACTGGGCAGACATAAACTCATCTACTTTAATGTCGTCTTGCTCTGACAAATTCCTTGAAAATATTTCTCATCCTAAGAATCTCCATCAAATCCTCTAGCCATGAAAATCTACGGACATCAAAGAAAGTATTTGTTTCTTTCTTAATTTGCTAGCATTAAGTAAACACCCGATGAAAATCTGGAATTGATTTAACATCAGTATATATTTGTAATAGGACTCTTATAAACGTCTGTGTTAATGCTCCTATTCGAGTGGGGACCTTACCATATTAGTTGAAGCAATTCAAACACCTTTGTATTGTTTGCTTTTATGGTTTTGACGTAAAATGAGCCAGTTTAAGGTGTACGTTCACACATTCCAGAGACTATGCTTTTTACCACTGTGACTCACTGTCTCCCCGAGGTGCTAAGGCTCTTAAGGTTTCTAATCCAGACATCAGGATTTTTCCTGTAGATCATAAACATGTAGAAATGAGACCAAATGATCATCTCTAACAATGTATGTTCCTTTAGATTTAAAAAAGTTCTTGTATCAAGACACCTGGATGGCTCAGTCAGTTAAGCATCTGACCCTTTTTTTTTTTTAATGTTTTATTTATTTCTAGGAGAGAGAGAGAGAGAGACAGCGTGAGTAGGGGAGGGTCAGAGAGAGAGGGAGACACAGACTCTGAAGCAGGCTCCAGGCTCTGAGCTGGCAGTCAGCACAGAGCCCGACGCGGGGCTCGAACCCACGAACCGCGAGATCATGACCTAAGCGAAAGCCGGACGCTTAACCGACTAAGCCACCCAGGCGCCCCAAGCATCTGACTCTTGATATTGGTTCAGGTCACGCTCTCATGGTGCGAGAGATCGAGCCTCGCATCAGGCTCTCTGCTGACAGCATGGAGCCTGCTTGGGACTCTCTCTCTCCCTCTCTGTCTGCTCCTCCCTGCTTCTCTCTCTCTCAAAATAAATCAATAAACTTAAAATTTTTTAACGTTTTTGTATCTATAGTTACGTCTCCCTTTTCAATCATGCTTACTGCTCCCCATTTGCTTCGTCTTCATCAATCATTTCAAAGAACATAGACTTGCATGTTTTTGATTAATCTACTTTTTTCTACTCTCCTTGTGTAGTGTTTCCTCATTATTTCCTTCCTTCCTACTTGCTGTATTTCATTATTCTTGTATCAAGCTCTGTTTAACTTTCAGCATCTTGAACTTGACTTCCTGCACTCGAGCCTGCTGTAGGTCGGGAACGGGGGACCCCATTCTCCCATTGCATCCCTTTGAGAACCACGATAGCCGGGTTCTGTGCCCACAAATCCACAGAAACTGCTCTTTGGCCCCTGGGACCTGCAGGTTGTTAACTCCCACAGACTCTTCCCACGTGCCTCTTACTTCAGCTACAGACAGCGATGGACCCACAGCCCCTACGTCCCGGAAACACTGCATTATTCTCCAATGCAACACATCCTGTAATCTAACCCGCCATTCGCCTCAGGCTCACTGGAGTCATTCCTCCTCCCCCAAACCTCTTAACCAAAAATCTAGCATCTCTGCTCCCTAGAGCGTGTCACTTAGCACTCCTTTCACTGCACAGCAAGAGTACAACCTTGTAATGGTTGTAATGATGTAATAAGCATTATGTCCTTGATTCATTCATTTTGTTGAAAATAACAAAAAGGAAAGAGAGTTTCAGTTTAAAGGTTGTATTCAAATTCAGAAAAATAGGTCATGTTTGAACTAAAGTTTGTGTTTTCCAGAAGTGCCTGGGTGGCTCAGTCAATTAAGCCTCTGACTTCAGCTCAGGTCACAATCTCACGGTTCACAGGTTCGAGCCCCGTGTTGGGCTCTGTGCCGACAGCTCAGAGCATGAAGCCTAGCTTGGGTTCTGTCTCTCTCCCTCTCTCTAAAGTAAATAAATAAATAAATAAAGCATGAAAAAAAATAAATCTGTGTTTTCCAAAAAAAATTTACACCTTGCAATTGATACTGTTTTAAAATGTAAATTAAAAAAATTAATTTGTCACACAGAAGGGAAGAATCAAAGTACTTGCCCTCTGCTTTCATGGTCCATAGATGCTGTGCTCCGACCACATTCAGGGTTCAGTCAGGGAAGTCCATCCCTCTCACTCCTAGTGAACCTTAGACCAGGGCCACCCGTAGGATCTTCAAATCCGGTGCCGTTGGGATGGCCACAGGGAGCCACAGAAATCTAAGTGCCCAGTTATCACTTAATACTGTTTACTTGGACATTTTCAACTTAAAAATGACTGTGAATTTTGTCTTCGGTTCCTTCCCATGCATCCAGGTATACATAAATCTCTTATTCTGCAAGTCCTTGTTGAAGGAAATAAAGGTAATTTCCGGGGTTAGGGACAAGCACAAGATAGGAGGTGGAGTCACCACCATCTGGAACAGCTCCTAAGCAGAAAGAGGAATCCCATTTTTCACATCTCTGCGTGAATCTCCCTTATGGTCCTCGGTTCAGCATAACGAAGATTACATCTGGCCAGACGATTCTCCTGCACCGCTTTCTGTATGTGTTACTACACACTTTCCACAAACTCAAGGATTCTAAGAAAGACATTTCTGCTAAATAATACTTCATGTGCAACATCTTAAGGAATACAAAGCTCTCAATACAAAACCAAAAAGGTTTTCAATAGTATAAGCTCACCCCAAATGAGAGTTGTCAAAACACATATAAAACTGGATGCAGTATTTCCTTGTTTCTATTTAATTGTAGCTAGAAGTAGCCACTTGATTCATTCACCATATATTCTGGCCTGGCATGGGGCTTCCGTTTTAGTGCGTGCATGGGGGTGGGGAGAGGTGATGCAGGGAGGAAGTAAGATACACGCCAGTTGGTGAGGAGAATGATAAAGAAAACCACAGCAGGGTAAAGGGACAGGCAGGCACGAGTGGCTGTGTCCGCTTAGGTTGGCTATGTTGTGGTAACAAATTACCCCCTGAAGCCCAGTAGCTTAGCATGACAATTTCTTATTCACACTAGCTGTCTACCACAGGTCAGCAGCGGGCTCTCCTCTACCAACTGTTCAGGGATCCAGATAAATGGAGGCTGTGCCATCTGGGATGGGACATCTCCACAGTCCCTGATCGACACAACTGCTATAGGGGCAAACACCAGTGGAGGGTCATGCGTGGCCCTTAAGTATCCATATCCAATTGGCCAGGCTAGTGTCATGGTCCTTCCTATGGTAACAGGGCTGAGAGATTGAGGGGAGCTCATGGGTGTTCCATGAACAACCAACATCTCCATCAGTCGTGTTCAGAAGGCTTCTCTGATACTATGAAATCTGACTGGAAATTTAATAAAGCAAAGAAAGACGCCATATTGATATTTGGAAATGATATTTATGACTCTGACATGTTATGCCCTGCCTGCTAAGTTTCTGGCGAATAGCGACACCAAATTTCATAAGAAGATATTCTCATGGGAATAACTATCTCGATCATCTGTTCCTTTCTCCCTCCATCCTTCCCCTCCCCCTCCCCCCTGGCTGCTTGGTTCAAGCAGCAACATCTTCCCTTGGTTACTGTAGCAGCCTGCATATTATATAACATCATTGTGCTTCCTTCACATCCTTCAGTAACATAATACCATCAAGAGTAGAATTTAGGGGGTGCCTTGGTGGCTCAGTCAGTTAAGCATCAGAATCTTGATCTCAGCTCAGGTCTTGCTCTCATGGTCATGAGTTCAAGCCCCACACTGGGCTCTATGCTGGGCAAGATTAGAATTTAGAATTAGAATAAAATCAAATTCAAAAGGCCGATGAGCACATTCCTGACAGACACTAACCCACATCCCACCCACTGCTTTTCTATATAGACTCTATTCACTCTCTTATTACCTATTTAAAACTTGGCATTGAGAGAAAATGCACAATGTTCTGAACATTACTTCAAGGACTCCTGAAATAAAGTTAACAAATAGAGTGAAAGGATGGGGGGAAAAAGAGTTCATTTAAAAAATTAGTGTTGTAGGGGCGCCTGGGTGGGTTAGTCGGTTAAGCGTCCGACTTTCGCTTAGGTCATGATCTCGNTTCGGCTCAGGTCATGATCTCACCATCGTGAGTTCAAGCCCCAGTGCTTGAGCTGACAGTGCAGAGCCTGTTTGGGATTCTCTCTCTCTCCCTCTCATTCAGCCTCTTCCTCACTCTCTCTCTCTCTCAAAAGAAATAAAATAAACAAAAAAAATAGTGTTTACAAAATTACTCTTTGAAATAGATCTTATAAACATTATTACTTCTAATACTTATTGGTAAATTAGATGTTATATATAATTGTTTTCATTTCAGGAAGAGATGAAGTGAGGCTGTTTTGAATACCAACAGGCTTGGACACCATTCCTAACCCCTAGTATTTGAGTAGCAGAAACTCCCCTGTAAGTCTCTTCCCACAGGCAGCAGGACAGAGTAGGCTTTAGGAACTAAACCCTAAATATGTCTTTCCCCTTCATCCACAAACGACACTGTATGGATGCTCAGACAAGTGCCTCCATTTTGTTACGCATTAGTTTCTTTGCTGAAATGCAGGCATCAGACCCACCTCATCTACCATAAAGGTTGTTTGAAAGTAACCAGTATGAGAAAATCCATTTATTATCAAGCATACGTGTATTAGTTCACACCTGCCCTAGCACAGTATAAAGTGTGAAATTTGACAATGTCCATTTCAGCAACTGAAATCAATGTTAAAAGTGAGTATTAAAAAAACATTGTTGGGGTGCCTGGATGGCTCAGTTGGTTAAGTATCTGACTTTGGCTCAGGTCATGATCTCATGGGTCTGTGACTTCAAGCCCCGCATCAGGCTCTGTGCTGACAGCTCAGAGCCTGGAGTCTGCTTCAGATTCTGTGTCTCCCTCTCTCTCTGCCCCTTCCCTACTCACGCTGTCTCTCTCTCTCTCTCAAAATATAAATTAAAACTTAAAAAAAAGTCATAATGAAATTTCAAAATACACTTTATATTTCCAGTCTCATAATACATGAACTTTGTAAGCACTTTAAAACATTATCAGAAACATAGCTTTGATACATAACTTTGAAAAAGTTATATTAATACATAATTTCCTGTGGTGTACATGTGCATTTAAATGCAGTAACCTCAAAAATCCAATATATCATGAAAGGGATTCCTCATAAGAATTCTAAATTATTTTTAAATTGCTAAAATAATTTTCGCAGCCAAAGTTCACATGCATTAAATATCTGCAGCGTCAACGCTGTTCTGTATGTCGTATCAGGAAGCCTCTACACATAGAGATACGGATTCCCTGTGAGTCAGTCAAGAACTGTGCAAAGTCCTCCAGGATGCACAGGCAGCCTCGGGAGGTGCTGACCAGTAGCGAGAGCTCTCTGTCAGCTCAGGGGTCTACAAGCAACAGGGCAGTTCAGAGAAGGTCAGGGGCACAGGGAGGCGACGTGGCAGGCAGGGACCGGGTCATATCAAATCAGGACGTTTTCTTTTCAGTTGTTCTGTGTTTACCCACCCTTGTTTCCAGGCAAATACATGAAAGGCCAAGTCTTAGCTTCAGAAGAATGGGGTTCCTGGGGGCCTGGGTAGCTCAGTCGGTTAAGCGTCTGACTCTTGATTTCGGCTCAGGTCATCGTCTCAGGGTTCGAGCCAGGTGTCCACTCTGTCAGTGCAGAGTCTGCTTGGGATTCTCTCTCTCCCTCTCTCCCTCTGCATCTCGGCCCCAAACATAAATGGATAAACATTTTTAAAAAGAAGAAAAAGGGGCGCCTGGGTGGCTTAGTCGGTTAAGCGTCCGACTTTCGCTTAGGTCATGATCTCGCGGTTCGTGGGTTCGAGCCCCGCGTCGGGCTCTGTGCTGACTGCCAGCTCAGAGCCTGGAGCCTGTTTCCCTCTCTCTCTGACCCTCCCCTGCTCACACTGTCTCTCTCTCTCTCTCTCTCTCCTAGAAATAAATAAAACATTTAAAAAAGTTTAAAAAAGAAGGAAAGACGAAAGGAAAGGAAAGGAAAGGAAAGGAAAGGAAAGGAAAGGAAAGGAAAGGAAAGGAAAGGAAACGGGATTTCATAGTTTTCAGCCAATAAGGCCTCTTCTCTTCCTGATTCCATGACCTAATGTCCTGAAGATAACTGACTCCCTTTGCTTTCATTAGCAGGCATTTTCAAGAATCTAGTTTTCCAGCTTTGACTATCCATCATTTAAATCCTTGGCTTGTTATCATCTCTAGAGAATGAAAAAAAAAAAAAAAAGGAATACGCGAGGATGCAAGTGTGTTTATAACAAATCTTTCACCAGATCCTCCTTAATTCACTAAACTCTATCCCTTGCTCTGACATCGAGGTCACCACTGCAGTTCTTTCCGAGCCTTCTTTGGAAAATGGTCTGTTTCCTATCTGGCATCTCCACTCCCCCTCCCCACACACCCATAGCCCTGCAATCACAGAGAACATTCTAAAATGCAGATCTGGTCTGGCCCTTCCTCTACTTAAAGTCTTTCAAAAACTCCCCACTTCCTGGCCCCTGGGTAAAACCTCACTTCTTTCATCAGTGACTTTCAGGCCTGGATCCTGTGAACTGTCAGCTCCTCCCTGGCTCTCTTCACATCTCTCATCCCTCAAGGCACATTCCAGACTTCTTCATCCTCAACACCTTTAATGCTTTTTTCACTTTTGCCCCTCAGTTTGGAATACGTCCCAACTTTAGCTTTCAGCTTGATACCTGGCTAGGAAAAGCCATCAGTGATTACATTTGCACACACTCTTCTCAGGAAAGAGGGAGGTGGAATTGCTCAGCTGTCACAGAGCGAAGCCAGGCTGCACAGATACCAGTACTGGCTTGGCCATTTAGGAGCTGTGAGATCTTTGGCACAATACTCTCCGTGCCTCAGTTTCTTCATCTGTAAATGCGAATAATACCCATCACCAGTGTAAAGATTAAATAAGTTAGATCATGCTTAATACATTCGACATGCTCTGTCAATGTTGTAAATTAGTAGACCCCTTGAGGACTTACTGTGTGTCTGGCCCTTTTGTGTGTGGTCTTACATGTCTTAACTCCTTTAGCTCACCAGACGGGGGGATGAAACGTCCCTACTGTGTGCTACAGGTTAGTCCCACCGTCCCTTAAAAAACTCTGTCCTAAGTGTTTTTGTGACTTTCCCAATAGGCGGCTAAGCTCCCGGAGGATATGGCGTATCTCATGCCTCTCCTTGTACCCCCCAGCGTCCTGACAGTGCCTGCTGTTTCGTGTGCAGTGACTAAATGGATTTAATTTTAACCCGGCACCTCTTAGCGAAATAGCTGGAAAAGCTATTCGTGTTATTCAGCTTCTCCTCAACCCCTCTGAGTTCTAACCCCCTGCACTCAAACTAGCCTTCCCAAGGTCACCAGTGCCTTCAAGTGACCAAGACCACTGTGCTGGCAGCATTCGACCCCGTTGACCACGGTCGTTCTTTCTGAGACATTTTCCCCTGGCATCCGTGTTGTAGGGTTTTGATGGGGTAAGTTCTGAAGTGCCACGGGTGGTCCTCAAGGGGCTGACAGGTCACTCTGTGGCATACAAGCTTCTGCGAGTTGGTGCAGCCTGAAATGTCTGAAACAGTACAACACAAAGTCTAAAGACAAACAGCTCAATCTAGAACATGAACCTGCCATAGGTCCTATGTGTCCCTGGGCAGTAACTTTAGCTGAGGCTTGACCGAGGGGGAGGGGGAGGGGTGAGAGAGGGGACCGCCAGCACCCATACAAGCATTTTAAGACCGAATGTACTGCCCCTCTCTCTCCTTCAGGAAATTTGCCCACTAACTCCTCTCGTAATAACCTTGTACACTGATAAGCAATTTTAGGTCCCACTCCAATGATCCCTCATGGGCCACGTATTTTGTTAATAATTACTTTACAGGACTTGCAAAATGAACCATGGATTCTAAGTCACATGATTGACAAGGAAGAGCAGGAGGCAAATTCCTGCACCAACTTGCACCACTGATCCTCAGCCTGAATTCTTATCAAAACAATGCAAGGGGTTTGGTCCCTCAGTGAGGTATCGAATCAGACTCTAGGAAGGAAGGATGTAGACATGTATAAGCTATAAAGACTCCCATAAAGGTGTGGATGAATTGCCCTGTTTAAAAGCCAGGCATCAGATGAAGGGGTTTGTATGAACACCGATGAAGGTTTTGAACTGAGCTAGGTGAGGCTCAAAGCCTGGAGAAGAATTCCTCCTGAGCGGACACAAAAACACAAGAACACAAATGGCCATTCCTTAGAGGTTTAAAAATGGTCATGGCAGGTCAGGAGACTTTGATTGCTAAGCTACACAGCCCTGAAAAAATTTTTAAAAAGCTTTTTTAAAAGATTAGCACACGAAAACAGACTTTCAGGACATTAAGTCCCTCAAATCTTTACATCTGCAAAAAATATCCACATAAAAATACTGATAAAAATATTTTAATGAAAATACACTACATTTTTCTATTTTTTTCCCTGAAATGCTTCCGGCCCTTCAAAGATTATACAATGCTCCCATCTGTTAAACAGGAAAATGTCTCTTCATTTACAAAATCAGACAAGTAAGACATACTATAGCACAAAAATTATGAAGAAGGATAAATCGGCACCTACACTGTGGAGATAGGCTAAACAATATGAGTCTGGCTAGTGTGACGGCATTAACTCTGAATGTACTTAAAATGAATGTACTTAAAATAAAGAAGGAATATTTACCACTAAACAAGGTTAATAGAGAAATGAGTCCCTAATTCAGAAACAGAGCAATTCAAAGTCAGAATATAGAGTTAGATTATATGGACTTGAATCCCAGAATGTGCCATATATGACAGGTGTTAACTTTGAACAAGCTACTAAACGGAACTGCTCTCGGATTCCCCACTTTAAAGTGGGCATAATAGCATCTACCTGATCAATGTGGTAAGGCAGGCTTTTTAGTTGTTGTTGCTCTTTTTGAGAAAGAAAAAAAAATAATTCAATTAAAATGTGTAGGTTTCCTGATGGGTCTTTCATTCTACTGCTGAACCAAGTAGTCACAGTACTCACCTACACTCTCCAAGAATGAATCTACATCACTGAAAAACATTTCAATACGCTCTAATTATTCCGCTTTTCCACAGAAATTCATCAAGAGCAAGACAAAACTCATTCACAGAATTTTCATATCATCACACAGTGTCTACATCTAGAAGAATCCTCCGCAAAAAGTTGTAAAGAAAGATTGAAGTTGGGGGCGCCTAGGTGGCTCAGTGGGTTAAGCTCTGGACTTGGGCTCAGGTCCTGATCTTGCAGTTGGTGAGTCTGAGCCCCAGGCTGTGAAGCCGGCTTGGGATTCTCTTTCTCTCCCCTCTCTGCGCCTCCCCGGCTTGTGTGCCCGCCCTCTCTCTAGATAAATAAATGGACTTTAAAAAATTAAAAGGATTTAAATTGAAACTCGAAACAGAGTTTAGGTTTTTGGACTGAGACTAAGAGTTCAAACTAAGTTTATGGTCCTCTGGACAATTCCATCCGACTAAAAGCAAACTAAGCCCCGAAGAAAGTAATTGGTAAAATAAAGTTGTGGGACAACACAAAAAAAATCACTATACCTCTAATTCCGTTTAGTTCTTCGGCATCAGAAGAGCAACTGCCAAACGGCAGATACATATTTGTTAAACGAATGAACGACACTTTAAGTCTCAAAAAACAACACAGAAAGGGCAGTATACAGTTAGTGATTACTCACTACTGTGAAAATTGGACGGTGGAAACATTCTGATAATTTATATCATTTCCTGGGCGGCAGGCACAGCCCCAGGCGCCTCGGAGGATGAACCCCTCACGCCCACCTCCACCTTACAAAGCAGGTGCCAGGGTGCCGCGTTCTCAGAGGCGGATCCCCGGCACCCGCAGGCGTGGCAGGTGGAGAAGCCAGGGGCGGGAATCCCCGTGCCCCCGGGGCCGCGCTCCGGGNGAGACGCTGGGGAGGAGCCTTGGGACCGCGGTGCCCGCCCCGCGCCTGCGCATACCCTCCAGGCGCGCCGGCTCGGGCCGAGCGCGAGACCAATCAGAATCCGGGCCCAGGACCTGAAGCCAATCACAGCGCGCTCCGCGTGTGGGCGGGGCTTGGGCGCCGCGAGGCTGGAACGGCGTCTGTCTGCCTTCCGCACCCGGGGCTGGCGGGGGCCCTTCCTCCCGCGGGGCGTCTGCTCGTCCCGGGGCGCGAGCTCAGGGGCCCTTGGGTGCCGGGCCGTGGGGTGGGAGGTCCTTCTCTCCCCGTGGAACTTCCGCCGCCTCCTCCGCGGCCCCCAGCGGGGGGTTCGGGCGGGACGGGCTGCACCCTCTTCCCCACGCGCTGCCCTCTCTTTTCCCTGTTCGCCGAGGGGGGCCGGTTTCTTCTGAGGGCGCGACCCCTAATGTCCGGCGTGCCTCGGGGCATCGCCCCGGCCTTGACCTATCCAGAGTTTCACCGTTCTATCGGAAGAATCATTGAAGATCTGCGGCCACGTGTGTTCTTAAGTTTGATCTTGATTTGTTGAATAGGAAAGGCACGGGCTGTGGAGACAGAGTCTGACGTCATCTGATACCCCCTGCGTGGAGTGGCCGGATTCTCCCCTTCCTGCTTCGGTTCGCATGTAGAGAATGCGGGTGGCAGTACATTCTCAGGTGGTGTAGAGAGATTGTTACCACATGGATCCATTACTCCTGTGCCTGGCACCTTGTAAATGCCCCAAAGTTAGTATCATGATTAGGTACCAAGTATCTTTCTAGCTCCAGCCTGGAGGGATCGAAGTCCATGGTGTCCTGCCCTGGTGCTTAGAATGTAACGGGGACTCTGCTAATTTCTTAGATACAGACCTTTATTTCATAAATACTGATAATTTTTGTTGAGTGAGCATGTTCTCACATTGGAATCTTTTCCAGGATTCAACCATACTGTGTGTGTGTGTGTGTGTGTGTGTGTGTGTGTGTGTCTTAGATACTGTTCAAGGGAAAATGAGAACCGCATTATTTTTTTTTAAATATTTTTATTTATTTCTAGGAGAGAGAGAGAGAGCGTGAGCAGGGGAGGGTCAGAGAGAGAGGGAGTCACAGACTCTGATACAGGCTCCAGGCTCTGAGCTGGCAGTCAGCACAGAGCCCGACGCGGGGCTCGAACCCACGAACCGCGAGATCATGACCTAAGCGAAAGTCGGACGCTTAACCGACTAAGCCACCCGGGCACCCCAAGAACCGCATGATTTTGATAACACTGAGAGGAATCTCTTTAATGTATCTGGTCTTGCCACATGCAGATCTCTGGCTGCTGAAAAATTAACCTATGAAGCATGTTTGAGGAAAACAGCTCTGTCCATGGTTCTCTTCTCTACACCCAGCATCTTTCAGGCTCAAATTTTTCATAGCTGCTATGGAAAGTTCCAGGGCAGAAACCGGAAATGGGCTCATTCAGCTGCGCTGCTACTGTTTTTGTAAGTGCAGGACTGGGATTGAACGAATGAGAATGAACACAGGGCTGAATAGATGGTTTACAGTAGACTTTAAAGAAAATTATTTCATCAGAAAAACTGCCTGATGTTCATTGGGCAGCAGAAGTTTTGCTACAAATTTTGGAAATGGAAGAAAAAGGAATTCTAGAGAATAACATCTTAAGTGTTTATAATCTCATTTTGAATCCTAAATACTGTCAAATACTGGTTTGGTGACTGCTTGGTAATCCCTGACTGTTGCTCATGGATCCCTAAAGTAGCTTGTTGGTAAGCCTGATGTCAGAATGCCAAAACTGGATGAAAATAAAATGATGGGTACTCACAGTCTTTGTATTGGAGAAAGTGTGATTAAACTCCTAAAGTCCGGCAAGGGCATCACTGGGAATACAAAGTGAAAAAGTGGAAGAATTTACCACAAAGGGTATTGTGTCATTTTATAGAATATACTGGGCTGGTAAAAGTGAGATGAGCAGAAACATAAATAAATAAATAAATAAATAAATAAATAAAAAAAATTAAAAATGAGATGAGTGATATCTCTCAGTTGATACTGTCTAACCTGCAGCCCAATATTAATAACCCAAAGTTCACTATACTGGTACTTCCTGATTAGACATTACCTCATTATAAAAATGTGGAAAGGTGCTATAAAACACATCCTTTCTTTTTCCTTCATTTTTGGAAAATTTATTCATTTATTTTGTGAGAGAGAGCATGAGTGGGAGCAGAGATAGAGGGAGGGAGAGAATCCCAAGCAGGCTCGATGCACTGTCAGCACAAATGCCAGTGTGGGGCTCAACCTCACGAAGCTTGAGATCATGACCTGAGCTGAAATCAAGAGTCAGAGGCTTAGCCAACTGACCCACCCAGACACCCTGATATCCCTTAATTTTCCAATGAGAAGCTAGATAAAGTCTCGGAGACATCCAGCTACTTGGGGCACTATAGTCATTTTCTCACAGAGTCCCAGAGTAACAAGTTTCTGTATCGTGTGAGTGATCATGAGATACTTCAGTGGAAGACGGATTCCTTCAAATCCCATTTTGGATGCAATAGCAGGAAGTTGTTTCTCCCACTTGCCAACAAAAACTTTCACCCAGTCAGGTTTCTGAGTTAATCAGTCCACTAAAAAAAGTAACTGACTTGCTGCCAACAGCTACACTTATTGAGAAAACTAGAAAATATGCTACTCCCTCATTTTGATCAATTTTTTTTGCCCATGATGGTATTGAAGTTCCTTAATTCACTTTCTTAATTTTTTAATATTTATTGATTTTTGAGAGAGATAAAGAAAAGGAAAAAAAAACTGTTATTAATTAAGCACTTAACTCTGATTTATGTCAGATCCAATATCAAGAACTTTGATCACACACCAACCATGTGATTTGTGACAAATCAATTTCCTTCTCAAGCTTTAGTTATTTTGGAGATGGTAACAGAGTTGTGTGAGAATTAAATGATTTAATACATATAAAATGTGGGGTGCCTTGGTGGCTCAGTCAGTTACGCGTCCAGCTTCGGCTCAGGTCATGATCTCACGGTTCATGGGTTCGAGCCCCGTGTTGGGCTCTGTGCTGACAGCTCAGAGCCTGGATCCTGTTTGAGATTCTGTGTCTCCCTCTCTCTCTGACCATCCCCTGCTCTCACTGTCTCTCTCTCAGAAATAAACAAAACATTTAAAAAAATACATAAAAAATGCTTAGAAAAGTGTCTGGCCCAAAGAAAGTAAGTAAAGTGTAAATATTAATTATAATTTTTATTTTTATGTCTGATTTTCTATCATGATTCTACTTCACCTTGTCTTTTAGGTTTGAGTCTTCATCAATAAAACATAGGACAAGAGAAGTTATGTTAGTTCATCTCTAAGATCATTTGCAACATTTGATGGTTCTCTAGTTATAGGGAGTGAACAAGACAGAGAGACTAAAATAGATTGTGTGGGAAACAGAATAGATTCTGGTATGTTTGGTACCCAGTTAACCAACTGCTTACTTGGGGGCTAGGCCCCAAAGGATTTTAACTTCCCCTTGAAATCTTGTAATTAGTTGATTTCTAACTGTTCACAGATCTATATTATTTAAAAGAGATTTTCTTGACCTTCAGTCAAAGAAGTTTGTGGATACAGTTAAATAGAAGGTTCATGAACCTCTAGACGCGTTATGTGCAGTGTGTGAGTTTCCAGAGAGAAGAAGCTGTATATAACATTAAGGTTTTAAAAGCATCTATGATTACCTCCCAAAACCTAAAAAGATTTAAACTTTTTAAAAAAATTTTAAAGTTTTTTATTTATTTTAGAGAGAGAGGGAGAGGCAGAACAAACGTAGGGGAGGGGTAGAGATAAATAGAGACACAAAACCCCAAGCTCACTCCAGGCTCCGCAGAGCCCAATGCGGGCTCGAACTCATGAACCACGAGATCATGACTTGAGCCAGAGTCTGACACTTAACTGACTGAGCCACCCAGGCGCCCCAAGATTTAAACTTTTTTAAAAAATACTCTATCCTATCCTCCTGCATTTCTTTCTAGCATTTACAACAGGATGAAAATGTCTCCCTTCTGTGACTGTTCAGAGAAGTCTGGCCACAGACCTCCTCCCCAGACCTCTTTGTCACCCATTTTCCACCTATGGTCCTTTGAAGTTCATGATCACCCAAGCAATCTATTGGCCACTGCTTGCGAGTCAGTATGGATATGGCCCTGTGATCGTCGCTCCCCACCCCCCGGAGGAAATAAACACCTGCAGCATTGCTTGAAGATCTGCCCACCGGAGGAGTTTCCCTTTGTCATCTACTTCATGGTCCTGAAAAGTGCGGCTGCCAGAGGGTCCCCCAGAGTGGGGATGGAGTGCCGTCGCTGTCCACGTTCGGGTGGTGCCAGCATACTATGCAGAATGATCCATAAACTACACGAGTTTTTTCTTCCTTCATCAACACGTCACATGGAAATCCCCACGTGGCCATATTCCGCTGAAAGAGAGGGGGCAGGGCAGTGGGAGGAGCCTCCCTCCCATCCCACCTGGGATGGTCCTCCCAGGACCACCACGTCTTGGTCCCTTGTCTGTCTTTACCTTTAAGTCCTGTTGAGCTGAATCTCCTTCTTAAAACTTCAACCCGACGATGCAGTGCTGCTAAGCACACTCGGCTTTGTTACTTGGGGGCTCAGGTATCTCTCCGTGCTTGAAGCACAGAGCGGGTGGAATGGTAACTTAATGGCTCAGAATCGTATACGGGGCCTCTACTGGCGTGCAAGCCAGAGCTATCAGAAGAAAACCTCAATGGTGGACAAAAGTGCTTGGCTGCACAATCCTGAAATCCCACAGTGTGACCCCGTAGAGACTCTGAATAGCATTTCCATCTGTGCCAAACACTTCCAGCACTTTCGCATCTACTGGGACACAAGGCCCCAGTGGCAGGTCAATTTGTAGGGTAGCCTAGACCCATTGCAGAGCAATATTTTGATCTGGCCTTCATTCAAAACTGATAGCCCTTGAAGTTCCTTTCTAAGTAAGTCAGAGTAGCACACTACAAACCCAAAAAGGCTTTTGCCTTAGAAGAGATATGGCAACATACCCACAGAACATTGAAGCTCTAGATATTTTACCAAAGGAACAGGGCCTTATGTTTTGAGGATCCATTTCTCATCTCTGGTGTGTACAGGGTTAGACAAGGAATCCAGGACATTGGCTACATTTTGCTCACTGGGTCAGATCAGCAGGAGATCCCCACTGTAGAGGGCTGGCCTAAATGTGTTGTAGGATGTAGAGGCCATCAAGATCCCTGTGAACGAGATTATTACATAGGGCTGGAGAGTGAATACTAGTTTGCTGATCTTGCCAGTTGAAAGCAAACTGCTTCTGATGCCTGTTTTTAAAAGGCATATCATAAAAGCTAATCAAGTAACAGGGCTCTGGAAAATGTAGTTCGAAACGTTAGCCGAGTTGAAACAGCACAACCCAGGGAAAGATAGAGAGGCGTGCAGTTGGTTATAATCTAATGTGATGTGCGCACTCATAGTAAAGTTTGTGCAAAGCATTATGATGGTACAGACGAATTTAGGACTCCAGGGGAAACAGCGGCTAGCTAATGGGTGATTTACAATCTGAATTTTGGAAGGAGGAGAGGGGATGGGTGTGGGAGGACATGTCAGGCCACATTCTGGGTAGGACTCATTTGTCCTGCCTGGAGCACGTGATTCAATGCACGCAGGGTAGTTACCGGAGATGAGGCTAGATGTGACTTCTTCCTTCAAGGCTCAGAAAACAACAGTTAGCCTAGAAACTGTGCATGTGTTTTCTAAAGATAATTTAAGCTGATCCGTAAATTAGGCTGATAAATATTAACCTGCATTCATCAAAATAGGAGACAAACATTGAAAATTTAATTGAACTTAGGTATCGCCTCGTATTATCCGTTGACCACATTTATTGGAAGAACTTGACAGGAGCCACTGTGACAGTTAAAGCAATAGCTGTTCTTTTCCGCAAACCTGTATTTTCCTCAAATAGTATTTGACTAGTATTTAATGGTCAAATACTATTGTACTAATTATCTGCATAAACTTATTAAATAATAAGTTTTCTTTGTTTCCTGATTAGACACTGTTATATATTGTTTCCTTTGGAGGGGGAAGGACATAAAAATGGGACGTAGATGGTGATCACTTATTAAGCTGTGAAAGCAGCACTTTCTTTCCTGTCTGTACGAGCCACAGAGTATGGCTTTATTGTGAGTCATAATAGAACTTAATAATATAGGATTATGATGGCTGATTTTGTATTAACATGGCTGGGCCACAGTAACCAGTTTGGGGTCAAATGTCAAAAACATTACCATTCATGAGTAGTGGGCCTCATTCAATCTGTTGAAGGTTTTAAAAGAAAGAGATCCAGGTTCCCCCAAAAGGGAAAGGTAATTCTGCCTTTGGACTTAAGAGTCCAACATCAACACTTCTGTGAGTCTCCAGAATATTAGTCTGCCGAGCAGAGTTCATGTTTGCCAGCCCCTACAATTGTGTGAGTGAAGTCTGTAAAGATACATCTCTACAGGTACACATCCCATTGGCTCTGTTTCTTTGGAGATCATTGACAAATTCAACGATAAACCAAACAGTGGTTTAAAACATCCAGTTTAAAAATATATCTGTGCGCAAAGGAGTTGCTGCTTAATTTAAAAAAGAACTTGTCAACTTGAATAAATGTTCGATAATTTATAGTCAAGGCCAGATTATAAATAATCTTCAGAACAACATTGGCACGAATGGTTATGTTTAAGTGCTTTTCAAATTCTATTTTTACTAGGAAATTCCAGTCTATTTACTAAAGAATCAACTGGGGCTAAAGTGATCGATTTTCCCCTATTTTATTTAGTTGGTGAGATAGTAATAGGTATTAATAGAGCATACGGTCAAGTTCAAAAGAAGAAAATATTTTCAAGTTGAATAAGCAGCTGATAAATAACAAATAATTTAATATGGGTTACACTTTTTGGAGAAATAAGGTAGGGTGGTTGTCACAGCAAAAATGGAATTGTACAAATTCGTAGTTGTCACAGGTTAAACTGTGTCCTCAGAGAACACCTCAGAATATCATCTGTTTTGGAGATTGTTCCCTCATAAAGTGTGGGGGGGTGACTTGGAGACAGACATGCATCCAGGGAGGACCCCATGCTGAGGTGAAGGCAGAGGTCGGGATGATGCTCTGTGAGCCCAGGAATACCAGAGATGGTCAGCAAATCCCCAGAAGCCAGGAGAAAATTGTGGAATGGACTCTTCCTCACAGCCCTCAGAAGAAAGCAAGGCTGGAAACAACTTGATCTTGGCATCCTAACGTCCGGAAATAGGAGGCAATCAATTTTGGTTGTTTAAGCCACTCAACTAACAGAACTTTGTTACAGCAGCTTTAGAAAAGTAACCTAATAGTATTAACTAATTTTTAAACATATAGATAATAAACACTGTGAAGTTCCCGATTAGTCAACGAACCTCAACTATTATGTATGCACCATTATTTCCTGTTCATTATTTTCAAGTTAATATTTCGTTATTAGAAATAAATAATTATAATAGGATAAGAGCTAACTGTTTTGGGACATTTATTATTTTTCGAACACAGTTTTAAATGCTTTAAGTGTATTACCTCATAGATAATTCTGTTAGCCCCATTTTATAAAAGAAACACGGAAGCACAGGAAAGTTAAGTTGCTTCCTTTGAAGTGGTAGATCGAGACATGAACTCGAGAGTTTGGTTCTGAAGTTTTCTTTTCTTTCTTCTTTTTTAATTTTTTTAATATTTTATTTATTTCTGAGAGAGAGAGACAGAGTGAGCAGTGGAGGGTCAGAGAGAGAGGGAGACACAGAATCCGAAGACAGGCTCCAGGCTCTGAGCTGTCAGCACAGAGCCCGACGCGGGACTCAAACCCACGAACCTTGAGATCACGACCTGAGCTGAAGTTGGAGGCTTAACCGACTGAGCCACCCACGTGCCCCTAAGGTTTTCAATTCTAGCCACAATGCCATGTTATCCATTGGTGACAGATATCCCTGTCCTCTAAAAAGAGTATTCCAAACTCAGCGACTGGTTGCTTTCGGGATGCTGAATTCACAACAGAAACCTCCGTGCTAGCAGGATGTCCGCCTGAAATATTTAAGTGCTGTGGTGCTAAACACCCTCATACACTTTTGCATAGCATGCAGTATTTGGGGCTATTTACTATATTTGAGATTTACTTTAAAAGAATATATAGCAATCCTCTATTCTGGCCTTTATTTCTTTTCATTTAAGTCAGTTTATTAAAGAAAAACCTATATGACCATTTAGGTGTTTGTAATAAAAATATACAATAATCTTATTTCCGTGAATGGTATTAGCTTCATATTTTGTGAATGCTGGGCATTTTAGTGGCATGGACTCCAGTGACCGTGAAACACATACATGCACACACACACACACACATACACACACACACACACAGGCTCGCTGTCCATGCAGTACTACATGCAGTTATAACTGTCAAAGGCAGAGTATACAATGTCTTTCATTTATTTCATGATCTCTGGAGAGCTTGTTGTAAATAGTTCAGTTAAGAGGCTGGTAGGCTGGGGGGCTCAGTCAGTTAAGCATCTGACTTTGGTCAGGTCATGATTTCACGGCTCGTGAGTCTGAGCCCCATGTCGGGCTCTGTGCTGACAGTTCAGAGCCTGGAGCCTGCTTCGGAGTCTGTGTCTCCCTTGCTCTCTGCCCTCCCCTACTTGCGCTCTGTCTCTCAAAAATTAATAAACATAAAAAAATTTTTTTTAAAGTCTGACTCTCGATTTGGGCTCAGGTCATGATCTCACAGTTCATGAGATCAAGCCCCAGGTTGGGGCACTATCAGCATGGAGCCTGCTTGTGATTCTCTGTTTCCCTCTCTCTCTGCCTCTCCCCTGCTCACTCTTTCTCTTTCTCTCTCTATCCCAAAAACAAATAAATAAACATTAAAGAAAGATTCTGCTAGAGGTACATGATTGGCATCATTAAAGGAGTTTCTACAGAGGAATAATTTTTGGTCTGTCTTCCTATTCTGCAGTTGGGTAAGTTGACTGAGATGCCCTCCGCAAGCCCATATCTCTCCTCACGATGGGCAGGAAGCACCAAGGTTACAGACCCTGGACTTTTCAGGACATGCTTCTACTATTTTCTGAAACCTCGATGACTTATCTCCTTTCCACATTGTGCAGTAAGATTTCCAATGGCTCAATAGTAAGGCATTTGTAGTTACCCGTCTTATTTTTCTATGATGCCGGTTCTCTAGTGCTTAGAAGCATATTTTCAAATTTCCTAAGAAAAGAAATCTAAAGAAATTAAAATGTTGCATGTTTAACACTGAGAAGTTATATACAGATGGGTACCACATGGCTCTTTTGTATAAGGAATACAAATTGTAGAACATCACAGAAGACACTAGAACTTATAACGGGTTAGATTTTAAATGATAATTAATCATAGATCTAAGTGCTATTTTTCTATACCAGTTTCATCTTTTAAACTCTTGTATACTATGTATATTGCTTTGAAGTGTGTAATTTAATGTCGTGTCAAGGATTTTTATCACCTGTTTCTGTCCCTTTTTTGCTTCTTTATTAGATCTCAGGGAAGGAAAATGAGCAATCTTTTTAATGAAATTTGCAGCTACTGTCATATCAGTTAAAATGCTTTGGGCTGTAGGGGACCCAAAACTGCTTAAACAGTAAGAGCATAATTATATCCTCACATATCTGGAAGTTTACAATATCACTTATTTTACTGGCTCGAGAGGCAAGAACCCCATGTCCTTCACATTTTCCACTCTGCTGTCCTCAGCGTGGTCGCTGGACTAGTTTCTGGGGTGGATGCAGTCTCAGGGATCACATCTGTAGAATCCAGAAGAACTCTTACTTCTGTGGGTCTCTATTTTTCATGACCAAACCTTCCCCAGCGCCCCCCACCCCCACCCCAGCAGACCAGGCTGTACATCTTGGCCAGAAGCATCCCAAGCTCATCTGTAAAAAAAAACCACTGTCAAAGGAAAGGGATCCTCATAATTAAACCTGAATTTACCCCAAAGCCCTGTGATGGGGGGGGGGTAGATATCTGAAAAAGGGATCACTTTGCCCTGCCAGCAAGACTGGACAGGCATTTTGGATAGCCTGGCTTCCAGGCTCTGCTAAACAAGGACTTGCCGCCGACATGGGGAAGTGTAGGGAAATTCAGAAAGTTGGGGACATGGAAATTAAACTCCCCTCCTCCACCCTCAGCCTTTTTGATTTTCAGCTACCTCTTTTTGCCTCGTATTTCCTTAGAGACATTTGAGGCCTTCCAGTTCTGCTGGCCACGAGAAATACCTGCTTTCATCTATGGCCTGGGTGTTTTCTCTTCCCAGGGCGGAGGAAGAATGCCATTGGTCCATGGTTGATCTTTTCTCTGTTGTCTCCTACTCAAGCATCGTGTTGTTTTGCTCAGTTCTTCTTCAGCCATAACTACTTCCCATCAATTCATTTTAAACCACGCTCAGATCCCTTTATCCTTCAGCAACACAACACACAAAGAGAAACAAGCTGAAAACAACTGACCTGTCTCTTGCTTTTGTGAAGCCAGTAAATAAATACTCGTTCTCTTCGTGAATTTTCAACCAGTTCTGACCAAAATTTGGTCCAATCTCAACCAAGACACAAAAGTCTTACAGATGAAGGTAAAAAGTTTTGTTTGCGGGCACCTGGGTGGCTCAGTCGATTAAGCAGCCCACTTCCGCTTCCATCATGATCTCACAGTTTGTGAGTTCAAGCCCTGTGTCGGGCTCTGTACTGACAGCTCAGAGCCTGGAGTCTGCTTCCGATTCTGTGTCTTCCTCTCTCTCTCTCTCTCAAAAAAAAAAAAAAAAATTAAAAAGAAATAAAAAAATTTTTTTTGCTCACTGTGGAGCTCCTTGGAGAAAGAGGGTTCCTGGGTGGAATGAGAAACAATTAGGAGCTTTAGGTTTCCTTTGTGCTCCCACCTGGTGATAGAATACTTATTTTTCTCTCTTCTACAAAAACCTGAGGAGAGGGGAATGAGTACTCCCCCTCTTCACTTGCCTTCTGTTCACAGCCAAGCTTCTTGAGTGCAATTAATCTTAACTTACTATTTTTAACAACTTCTGAACCTCCCTGTTGCTGTCCATTCCACTCAATCCACTTCTGACTCCTTCCCTTAACTGAAGCAATCCCTAACCCTAGACCAGTGATGTCCAATTGCTACACCCAAGCAATGATTCTTCAGCCCCTTATCGTTAACTGGCTTCTTGGAAGGATTTGACATCACTGACTGCGCTTTTTGCCTTGAAGTTTCTCAGAAAACTTCACTGCACCGGAGGTAACTATTTTGATTCCCCCATTCCAGCAGCTCCGCAGGTTTGGAATCTCTTTTACCAGCCCCTCAATCATGTTTGTTTCCTGAACGTTCCTCCCCTACCTGCCTGGCCTGCCTCCTACTGCCCGCAGGTTTGGAATCTCTTTTACCAGCCCCGCAAGCATGTTTGTTTCCTGAACGTTCCTCCCCTACCTGCCTGGCCTGCCTCCTACTGCCCGCACTTCTAATGCTTTTCTCGGGCTCTTCATTTACGCCCCCACTTGGGCTCCACTCCCAAGCTTCACCTCCCAGATGTAGCTCTAGATGTACATGTTTACTTCCAACTAAATTAGTTCAATTGCTAGTGGCACCTCAAGCTCAGCACGTTCACACCATGCACTACTCTCTCCATTTTGTTCTCTAAGACCGAGGCTCCGAGATGCTCCCGTTTGTCAGAACCAGAACTGGGGGCACCAAATCACATCACTCCTGCTCAAGAATGGTCTCCGTAATCTTTCTACAACCACCTGGTGGCAAGTGTGTCTTTAAGATGCTTCTCAGGTCTGTGTGTGTGTGTGTGTGTGTGCGTGTGCGTGCGCTCCATTCTCACTACCACTATCTTTGCTCAGGCCGCCTCCATCTGTTGCCTGAATCAACTGCTCTAGCCTCTCTCTGACCCACTCTCCGCCAAGTGGCCAGGATGAGCTTTCCACAAGTTAAACCATTTTGGTAATAGATAGTGGAGATGCTTGTACAGCCTTGTGAATGCAGTTAATACTGCTGAATTTTATAATTAAAAATAGTTAAGTGGAGATTGTTATGTTCTATATTTTTTGCTACAATAAAAAACACTTTACAAAAAAATATCATCAAAAAGTATTGAAAAGCTACTTATGTTAAAGGCAAATCCTATTAATGTGATATTAAGGGCTCCTGACTTAACTTATAAAAGGCAAACAACCAAATTAGGGTTCCGATTACTAAAAACAAAACAAAACAAAAGGTAAACCAGATCAGGTTAGTGCCAGGCTTGAAGACACTAATGCTTTCCTGGGAGAAAAATATCCCCACTCACCTCCATGGCTCTTGGAGGCCCTGTGAGGCTTGTTCTGGGACCACATTTCCCTCCACTCTGCCTTCCTCCCCATTCCTCACTCAAGCAGCAACCCATCTTCCTCCCATGATGCACATCTTCTCCTGTTGCCCAGGCTCTGGCTCCACCTGAGACATTCTTCCCAGGGAGGTGCCCTTCAGTCCTCAAGTACCTGTTCCAGGCTGTCCATGGAGAAGCCTCCCGCCACCCTGCGTAAGGAGCCTCCTGGGTTACTCCCTCCCATCAACTTTCCATTTTCCTCCTAGTGGGAATCCTTACTTGTGATCATGGCGACCACTACTTGTGATGAATTGGCTGTCTCTCTTGCTGGCAATTAAATTCTCTGAGGAGTCTTTACTATCTTGGTCAACATTGTATCCAAAGTGCCTGTGGATATCCAGGAAATCTCTAGAGAATGAGAGAATAAATAAATATGTGAATAAGATGAATGAATGAATGAATGCAAGTGAATGAATGGGATCTCTCTTGTAGGTACCTTCTTTCTCTTTGTGTACAACCACCTTGTTGGTTTTTGTTTTTTTAAGTACAAATTTGATCATAATTCCATTCTTAAAATCTTCCAAAAGCCTTTCCTTATCTACCCAGGAATGAGAAACTCAGAAATGTCCAGGAGCCAGTTTGGAAAGCCGAATGAGTGGAAGAGGCCAAGGAGCGGTGTGGATGTTGGCAAACCATATCGTCAGGAAAGCAGAATTAGGTTGCTGTGTGGAGTCCAGGATCAGCCTTGCCTGGTTATCTGGATTTCTCTAAATGGGTTGAGAACTTGAATTTTTTTTTTTTTGTGAACTCTTTCTGAAATATTGGAAGATAATTTTTCTAACATTTTGGGGTTAATCCTGTGGGGAGGAAATAAAATGTTTCTGCAGGCAGAATTCAGCTGCAGGCTGCCAGTCTGCAACCTCTGGTGCTTGGAATAAAGTCTGAACTCTCTGCTGTGTCTTTATTTTGCAGCCTCTTTCACTCCGTAGCTGTCCACAACCTCCCTCTGTCCTCGTAATCCTTCATAGCCTGCAAAATGCAAATGGCAGCCTCTGTGGAAGCTCCCCAAGTCTCTTCAGTGTGCGCTTTCCTTCTCGGGGATTCCAAGCACCCTGTCCCTGTCTTTTCTTCTCAGGGATCCCAGCTTTCATGCCGTTGCTCCATCCCTTATATGTCAGGGACCGCCTTATGCCCGGGATTGAGTTCCCTTGGGCATGCAACTTAGAAGCCAAGAAGAGAGCCTGGAGTTCAGTCACTTAAACTCAGCCACTTGGGCGAGTTGATTTCCTCCTGATGCTCAGTGTCCTCCTGTTTTCTTAGGTAATGAAGACTCAGAGTGCAAATATGCAGAGCCTGGCACACATTACGCACTCAGTATATTAAAGATACTCTTAACTGCCTGATGTCTGATGCAATTTCCAACGTATAATAAGTAGGCATTGATTAGCATTTGTTGAATGGCTGAGTCATGACACTTAAAGGTTCCTTTCTTTTCCAATTTTTTAATGCTTTTATTTATTTTGGGGAGAGAGAGACAGAGCATGAATGGGGGAGGGGCAGAGAGAGACAGACAGACAGACAGACAGACTCCGAAGCAGGCTCCAGACTACAAACTGTCAGCACAGATCCTGATGTGGGGCTCGAACCTATGAGCAGTGAGATCCTGAGCCGAAGTCGGACGTTTAACCAACTGAGCCACCCAGGCGCCCCTTAAAGTCTCCTTTCTATCTTGCCACGCTCTCCCTGCTGTGGGAGCTGAGCCCTCCCATCTCTCCTGGCCTGGTGTTACCTGCACCCAGGCCCCCACGAGGCCCATTTCACACTGTTCAGCCTTGTCTAGACTGTAGCAGGATTCAGAGTCTCTGGGAGGCTATCACTTATCATCATAAGAGCTGCTCGTAAATTGTGAGGAATGGAATCCCTGTACTGGGCATTTTCTAGGGTCAGGGGCTGACTTTGTTCCCCTAGATTTATATGTGGAAGTCCCATTACCAAGTACCTCAGGATGTGCCTGTATTTGGAGACAGGGCATTTAAGGAGATAATTAAGGTATAAATGAAGCCATTAGAGTGGGCCCTAAGCTAAAATGGTGTCCTAATAAGAAGAGGAAATTAGGACACACGAACACACACAGAGGGAGACTGAGTGAAGACACAGGGGAAAATGGCCATGTTGAAGCGAGAGGGAGGTGTCAGAAGAAAGCAACTATGCTGACACTTTGGTCTCAGACTTCTAACCTCCAAAACTGTTATCAAACAACTTTCTGTTATAGCAGGCGCCCAGTCTGTGGTACTCTGTCAGGGTAGCCATGGCATATTCCTACACTGAATTCATCCCACCCTTTCAGTCGGTACAAAGAAAATTGTTCAAGCACCAGAAGATCTAGGGTGAGTCTGTTAACTACGAGGGAAAGAAAATAAAACAAAAACAAAACCTTGTTTTTATAGCCACTGTTTGTGATTAAGTTTTCTGTGGGGCAATTTTCCAAACAATGAGGTAGCTCTTAGTTCTTAGTTTTTCAATGACTAACATTTAGTCAGTTTGCCTGTACCAGCGACACACCTGGCATTCTACCATCCATCCAGGTCCATGCCTGCAAGCCCCTCCCTTCTCACTTCTGGAATAATGGCACAAACCACATCTTAAACCACAGTGACTTAATTTCTTTCTTTTTTAATTTTCATCTATTTTTGAGAGAGAGACAGAGAAAGCCAGAGAGAGTAAGAGGGGCAGAGAGAGAGAGAGAGAGAGAGAGAGAGAGAGAATCACAAGCAAGCTCCATACTGTCAGCACAGAGCCTGATGTGAGGCCTGAACTCACGAACCATGAGATCATGACCTGAGCTGAAAACCAAAGTCAGATACTTAACCGACTTAGCCCCCAGGTGCCCCCAGTGACTTACATTCTGACCAGGAATTAAAGTTTTCATGAGCTGCACGTGTCAAATTCTTAGGTTTTCTGACTTAGCCTTACTATTCTTATATCCATGACATGTAATTTCATTTCCCCAATAAGAAATGAAGATTCTTAGGTAAATGCAACATTACTCTACTTCCTACTTTGCCTGAAAAGAGTCATGTTTATGTATAATTATTAACATCATCCTTTTCATTCTCCAAAGCATGCTGGTTTGGACAACAACTTACATGTTACTTCGAATACAGACACATTCAAATCATTCTTCTCAATTCAAAATATCAATTCCCTATGATCATACAATGCTGTGTATCAGACAAGCCCAGACTTCAGCGACCTTTACAAACAAACAGTCATTGTCATGGGTTTGTGGGGTCCATTGAATCTGGAGGTGAGCTAGAGCATCTGTCGTCATCACAGGAGGGCTGAATGAGGATGACCTTGGTTGGGACAGGGAAGACTCTGTTCCATGCAGTGTTTGGGGCACGCCCTTTGGTGAAGACAGAGGCATTAGAGAGGGAGTAAAAATAAGCTCCTTTTCAAGCCTTTACTCATGTTGTTTGCTGACATCCTATTGACCAGAGCCATTTCCACAGCCAAACCCAGAGTATGAGGACACAGAAGAGTGATGAGACAAAGGGTGTGGATGTAGGGACTAAGGGAGATTTAGGCCATTGGTGTACTCGATCNAGTGCAGGCCACACTGGCCTCCTTACTCTTTCTCTAAAATACCAGACATTTGTCTCTGTTTTTCCGAAATTTGAAATTCTGGTGGGCCAATTCCTTCAAATCTTCGCTCAGATATCATGTTCTACATGAGTCTTATCATGACCTCTTTCTCTGATGTTCTAACCCCTCCACTTAGAGCTCTGACCCCTCTTATCTTCCTCCATTTATTTCCATAGCTCTTACCACTTTCTAACATACCACAAAAGTACTACTCTTTATGATTATTTTTATTGTTTGCCTCCCATGATTAGAATGTGAGTCCCACACAGCCGGCAAATGCCTATGTTTTGTTCACTGATGTATCCTAAGTGCTTAGAAATACTTTTCTTCTTTTTAATGAATGAATGAACAACACGAGCTCCTTGAGGTTGTCCACCATGACATCTCATTCACTGAGTGCCCAGCATCGTACTCATGGCCTAAAACATAGTCCAGACTCTGTCAACAGCTTGTGGATGTATAAGACAGAAACCAATTATCTTGTGATTAGGAGAAGAATTAAAAATGTTAAACAAGAAGGTGGAAACTCTCCATTACTTATGACCAAGAAGAAGACAATAGGTCAATCTATTTTTTAAAAATTGGGGGTTAAAATGGATAAATCTTGCTTTCTCCATCTTTTCTACCCTGGTTCTCAACTACTTTTATTGTGTTATTTATTTATTTATTTTTGAGAGAGAGAGAGAGAGAGAGAGAGAGAGAGATCGAGTGAACAAGCAGGGGAGAGGTACAGAGAGAGAGGGAGATACAGAATCTGAAGAAGGCTCCAGACTCTGAGCTGTCAGCACAGAGTCCTACAAGGGGTTCAAACTCAAGAACCTTGAGATCATGACCTGAGCCGAAGTCCAATGCTTAATTGACTGAGCCACCCAGGCTCCTCTCTGCTCCTTTTAATCATCTGTTTGGGCAGTGGAATCATCTAGATGAATCACTAAAGGAAACAGGAACACAAATTTATGTGCTCCATGGTGAATCTGAGTCTCCAGATCAGATCAGTTCTTTTTGCCAAAGTAGCTCGTAACATCTAATGTGTGTGCTAAGGAACATGCCTAAACTATTGTAATGCTCTTGCAATTTTAATCAGTTAATAACCCTCTTTACATGATTCTGTAAGGCAGGATTACTGAAAACAAGTAAACTCTTAATGAATAATACCCAAAATAGAGATGCTGTAATATTTGCTTCCAAGTAAACAGCCACAAGAATGGCCCTTACAAATTAGAATGTAAAGTTGAGCTTCTGTGCTCCCAGTGAGCTACCTGCCTGTCAATGGATTGAAAAGTCAGCAGGAACTTAGAAAAGCTGTCTCACAAGTCTTCACTGTCTCAACACAGACCTCAGGTTGGCCTGCGTTAAATGATCCTAATTTGTCTTCCGTTTGCAGAAAAATGATTATTATTCTGTCTGCAGTAATCACAATGAACTCCACTGTTTTCTTCCTTCTTAGGGTCAGGACCTCATATTAAATGATCTTATATGAAATTCACTTACTTATTACTTATCTACAAGACTCCTTAGTTTAACAAAGTCATTTTATGAGCTATTATTTGTAATAAAGAAGACTCTTAAGCATACGTAATTGTCCTGGTTTGAAATGTTTTGAAGATGTGAGCTAAGCATGAAATGGACTCTCTATGGTTTAAAAATAACAATCATTAACTTTGTAGTAATTAAAGGTAATTTAGTTGGAGGAAGAAAATCTCATCTGGGTGTAACTCAAGAAATTGTTACCGATTATCGTGAAGACAGGTGTCTGGGGGAGCCTAGGAGCCCCTCCCTGGGAGCAGACACACCTCTGAGCCAACCAGACATGACCAGACGGGGGTGACTTTTGGGTGCTCTGTCCTGGGGCCAGTGAGAGCCCCTTTGGCAGAGCCCACACAACTCAGTGCCCAAAGGTGTGTACTGTCTGGCATAGGCTCTTCCTGGACCAGTGACATTTACTCACGCTGGAGATTTATAAGTGGAAAGAGAAGATGGAGAACAGACAAAACAAAGATAAATGGGAATTGGGAATGAAGTTTATTGGTGAAGGGAATTCTCAGAATTCAACACAGGGATGAGGAAGTTCTAGGGAGGAGCAAGCTGGGCATGTATTTTATCATTGGAGACATGCTTTAAAAGGGGTGTCTTTGTGAAGAGGGGGTCTCTTCAGAATCTGCAAGCACAAGCCAAAGCCTGATTTCTGGTGCCAGAAGTTTAAGCCTGCTAGGCTAGCGCACCCTGGATGTCACACATGCTGGAACAGGTATTATGGTGTGTGAACCTCTCCTTCCAACCTTTAAGGTCTGATTTGGCTTCACAGGAAGACATTGGATGGATTTTCTACGTTGGGTAGGACAGATGCATTTCAGAAATTTTGTTGCAAGTCAATCATTTGATGTCACAGAGTCAGAGGTTATTTTAATGAAATAGCCTTCCTGCCTTGCTTTGATAATGTGCCAGCTATAGGAATACTCCATTCGCACCTCATCTGTAGCCTCTGCACAATTCTCCAGGCGGGTAGGCTTGTCCCTGTTTTGTAGAGCTGAGGATTGGGGAGAGGGGGGAGGGGATTAGACACTTCACTGTTCTTCCCTCTTCACTTGCTCCTGGCCTCCCTTGGTTTGGTCAAAATACTTTAACAGACACCAACATCACAACCTTCCTTAGTCTCTCTCCCCACGTCTGAGTTTTTAAAATACATCAGGTTAGTGTTACAAGGATGCTCCACAATAGATTTTGCCATTGGAAAAGGTTATGTGGAAATTGGAAAAGCTCAGTGTTTCTTTAATTGCTGAAGGCTCACCCAAAAGATCAATGAACCAAGACTGTTTAACCCAACACAGAAGACTCCGGGCCAATTTAGTAAAGTTCTTTCTGTGTACATACATCTGATAAAGGACACAAGGGATTGATGTCTTTGGTGCCTTAAAAATAGGGCAATAGTCTGGGATGCCTGATGGCTCTGTCAGTTAAGCTTCAGACTTCAGTTCGGGTCATGATCTCACAGTCTGTGAGTTCAATCCCTGCGTCGTGCTCTGTGCTGACAGCTCAGACCCTGGAGCCTGCTTCGGATTCCATGTCTCCTCTCTCTCTACCCCTCCTCCACTCTTTCTCTGTCTCAAAAATAAAACATTAAAAAAAAATAGGGCAGTAGCCTCTTTTGTTCATTCATCAAGCGCCAAGTGCCTGAAAGTTGAAGAACCATGAAATCCCTACCAGATTTAGATGAAAGCTCTGTACTTGCCAGAGAAAGTTATTCAAAACACTGGAGCTGAAGCTTGCATATTCAAGTTCAAAAGGTTTAATGAACCATTGTTGTTTATAGGCTCCCTTCCTTCTCTCCGGAAAATCTCCTGAGGGCAAAGGGACAAACTCGTGCACGTTCAGCCACAAATCTGTCGCATAAAACATGAAATCCACAGAAATACCACACAAATAAAATAAACCTCGTTACACAAAACCTCAGTGTATTTTTTGGAACTGTAGTATCGTATCCCACCCTATCATATGCTATTTATCATACTAGTAAGATGGTGAAATGTGGATTGTCTGACGATTAATTCTAAGAAGAGTAGGTCCTGCTTTACACATTTCGTCATCCTGGCATCATGAGAACATTCTCCTGCCCTCCTAGAAGTGTTCCAGTTTGGAGCATAAATTAAATTGTCATCCCATTTAGAAAATGCTCAGATCTAGGTATTTCAGTAAATTTGCTCCAAATCATTTCAGCATTTTTTTTCTAGTAAACATTGTAAAACCATCACTCAGCACTGCATTTTGGGAAAATGTCTCTGGTATTTCTATCTTCTCTTTGTCTTGGCCTGAATCAATCCCTTAGTTTCTCAAACCCAGTTTTGTTTTGTTTTTTCCTCCAACAGCTAAGCATCAAGGCCCAGGCAATGAAACGGATTATTTTCTGTTTGAAAGCTGGAAGTGGCATTTGATAGAAACCAAGTAATGCTGCTGCCCAATGCATTCCTTCAGTTAAACTTTTTCCAAAAAAAAAAAAATTTAGACCTTTTTACTTTATTGATGCGAATAAAGTACAGAATCTTTGAATTCAAGTTAATATCGTTAAGCTTATTTTTCTTAATCATTCACGTTTGATGTTTTCTGCACTTCTAAGAGCTATAGTTTCTGATCCTGCAGGTTAAGTTACAAACAACAACAGTGCTCACTTGTAATTTTGAAAAGAAAACCAGGAAACATCATAGGGCAAACTAACTAGTGTTTTTGGAAAATATTCACAGAAGTGTGTCGAGAAGAAACCTACATCTGTAACCAGGCAGACAGTTGTGCTGGACCCTCTTCCTCTCTCCTTGTGGTTGTTCATTTTCTCAAGGCCAAGTGTTTCTGTACATTTTGGATCTTTTCTGAGCAATCTCAGAGACTCTATTTTAACACGACTATTTTGGAAACAAAGTTGTAAAACAAAACTCTTAAATTTTATGTAATTCCTTTTCTATACATGCTCTTTACAAGACACCATGTAACTCATGAGTAAATATACTCCCGAAGCGGCTATAATCAAAACTGTATCTGCACACGTGTATCCAGGCACACACAGCACACGGAGTCATTCTGCAGGCTGACGTCTTCTCATGCCTATTTCCGGCCTTGCTTACTTAACACATCTATTCGTGTGCAGCCATAAGAATTATGTACAAAGTCCTTTCAGATCTCCCTCACTTACATGCGCTGTAAATTAGGTGATGTCTGCTTTATAATTGCTTTGATTAACCCAGAAGCGACACAAATGAGATTTGCGGCAAATTGTGCTTTAGCAAGAAACAGACTTTAAATATTTAAGCAAAGGAGGGACAACAGTCTGTATCCCCTCATCCTTTGTGGTGGGACTGAAGTCCCCTCCCGACCGTCTCCAACCACATTGTATCTGTAGCTGTGGGTCAGAGTGGGTGCCTGCTATTTCAAGGTTCCACGGTGCCGCGCTGGGCTCAAATATTATCTTGTCCTCTGGTCTTTGAAAGAGAAAAAGAGGCTGATGGCTGAGCCTCGGGAAGCTTTCTGAGAAATGGAATATCTCCATCCCAACAGCGGGACACCCTGAGGCCGGTCCGTGTCCTGCAAGGCCACCCCACGGGGCATCGCATGTGTTCCCAAATGTCGTCTGGCTCCATGACTCCAGGGGCCGGTCTCTGCTAAACCATGCTCTCTTCTTGTTTACTTAGTAGGTTAAGATTTGAGCGTTTCCATCAAACACGTGTTTCTATTGCAACATCAAAAAAGTACTTGGTGCAGACAGAAAGATGAGGATGTTTTGGAGCCGTCGGAAGAGGCTTTTACGATGCGGGAGAAGCCTCCAAGAGAAATCTGAGAGGGAAGTCGTTTAGTCTGCTGGGCGACCAAAATGTCGCAGACACACAAAGCGCTCATTACACAGAGGTGGCGTGGGCGCTGCCTAAAGTGGCAGGTCTGCAGCCGGGTCGCAAGCTCTCCTACAACATTCTCATTTAGCACAGTCTTGAGTCATTGCCACATCCTGCCCCTGGCTGCCTCTGTGCATCTCCGGGAACTCTTGGAGCAGTGAGATTCAGTTCCACCGGGACACTTTTCTCCCCCTTCCGGCCATTCTGCAGCTCCTCAGCCAGGCCCCGTAAGTACCTGTTCCCCACACCTCTGCAATTAGGGGATTATCCAAGAACTTGCCAGTTTGGTATTATTTTTTTAAGGTTATTCATTTATTTTGAGAAAGATAGTGAATGTGGGAGGGGCAGAGAGAGAGGGAGAGAGAGAGAATTCCAAGCAGGCTCTGTGCTGTCAGTGCAGAGCCTGATGTGGGGTTTGAACTCACAGACGGTGAGATGGTGACCTGAGCCAAAATCCAGAGTTGGATGCTTAACCTACTGAACCACCTAGGCGCCTGGTGTCTAAAGCCACTGTAGAAAAATCCAAACTCTGTTCTTGAATATCGGTAGCACAATTGATGTCCTCTTTACTTATCATTCTCTCTCTCTCTTTCTTTTGGGGGGGTGGTATTTTAGATGCAGGAGCTTTGGGTTAGATGGTCTGGTTTCTGACAATGGTGAATTCCAGTTCTGTCTTCTTTCTTTAGGAGAGTGCCTGTAACCCTCCTATTCTAACATCACCGGCTTTTTTTGCTGTCCAGTGTGTTTTAATCACTCTATTAATTATATGTCAATAGGTACAATTCAGTTTAACCTACTGGAGCATACGACCAATTCGATTCCCCTACCAGACACCTAATTATCCCCGAAAATGTGTTCTAAGAGATATAGTTGTTATCTGTACCTGCCCAGTCATTCTGAATACTGAAGGTTGTTTTGCTATAATTAGCCTAATTGCCCTGTAAAATTCAGTCACTTGGTTATTAATTGGAACCCCTTAGAAATAGAAGAAAATAATACGAATCAAATCTAGTGGTTAGAATTAAAAAATAAATAATCTAAGGGACAACTCGTGCTTGTAAAGGCATAGATAGGTTCAGTGCATGTCCAATCAAATTGTTATGCAAATAACATTTGAGAAAAGGAAGAAAAAAAGAACAGCTCATAACATCTGGAAGCTGACCTGGTACTCATGGCCAGGCCATGTTATTCTCGTACAAAACAAAAACAATCTCCGATAAAGCTGGTTGACTCTGAGGCTATTGTAAAATGAGGCAAAACAAAGCCATTTCATAATTTGGTCTAAGCACAGACAAAAAGAAATTCACCATTAGGGACTGGAAGGTTTGTGTCTCCCCAAGTTCAGATGCTGAAAGCCTAGCCCCCAGTGTGATGGTACAACCAGGTGGGTCTTTGGGAGGTGAGTAGGTCATGAGAGTTGAGTCCTCATGCATGGGATTAGCACCCTGGTAAAGAGAACCCAGAGCCTCTCACGATCTTTTGCACCATGTGAGGACACAAGGAGAGGTCGGTAGTCTTACCAGATCCTGACCATCCCGACACCGTGATCTTGGGCTTTCCAGCCTCCAGAACTGAGAGAAATGAATTTCCATCTGTAGTATTCTGTTACAGAAGCCGGAAGTGGCTGGGTCAGTCACTGGACCATCCACAGAATAGCACCCTCTTGCTAAACAAGTGACTGTTACTTCTTTATCTAATGGTAGAATCACCCCAGCTCTGGGATAGCACCCAGTCTACTGCAACTCCCTTAGACCCAGCCCTGAATTTCCTAGCTAAACTCCAAATACTCTACTAGGTGCACTGCAATCCTTTCTCACTGAGACACTCCTCGTGCTCACCCTTGCAGCAGGTAACAAACCCAACTCACCCAACTACAGATGTGCTCTGCGATCTCTGACTTTATCTAAATGTTAACAATAAAACTTTCTGGACATGTATATAATTCCCACATTTCCCTTGAGTTTGCTCAAGGCTTTGTGCAACTCTGTCAGCTCTTTCTCCCCACTTTTTGGGGAGAAGCTTCTGGCTGCTTTCAAGAGTGTTCCTCTGTCTTTGGTTTTCCAAAGTGTTATTATCATAGGTCTTGGTGTAGGCTTCCTCGACTTTTTCCTACTTAGAGTGTCTCGACTTCTTGAACCTGCAATTGTATATCTTTTGCCATATTTGGGACATTTTCCACCATTTTTTTTTTTAATACTCTTTTGGTCTTACCCTCTTTCTCCTCTCCTTCTGGGGTTCCGAGGATAAACACGTTGGGTCTTTTGTTCTTTTCCCACAAGCCCCTGAGCCTTGCTCCTTTTTCTATTGTTCATATGTTTTTCACTCTGTTTTCTCTCTGTTGTTTAGACTGGATAGATTCTATTGATCTGGCTGCCAGCTCATTCTTTGTCACCTCCATTTTACCATTGAACTCACCCAGTGATTTTTAAAATTTTTTTTCCATCGTTTCATTTTTCAGTTCTATCATTTCCATTCAGTCCTTTTTTATGACTTTTATTTTATTGATGAGATTTTCTATCTTTTCATTTGTCCCAGAGAGGGTGGGACAGATTGTGGGAGTTGTGTTATGACAGCTACTTTAAAATGTTTGCCAGATAAATCCAACTTGTGATTTATCTTAGTGCTATTGTCAGCTGATTGATATTTTTATTCAATTCTAGGTATGATTTTCTTGTCTGGATTTTGTAGGATTGGTGAATTTTGACAGTTATCTCAGACATTTTGCCTACATGTGAAGAAAGTCCAATATTATTTAGATTTTTTATTTTAGTTCATAGTTACTCTGTTCAGGCGTAGTACACAGGTCCTGCACTGCTTTGAAGGCCATGGTTCCAATGAGGGTTTGCTTTTCTTTAAAGTTTAATTATTTATTTTGAAAGAGAGGGCAAACACAAGAGGGAGAGGGGCAGAGAGGGAGGGAGAGAGAGAATCTCAAACAGGCTCCATGCTGTCAGTGCAGAGCCCAATGCAGGACTCAAACTCATGAACTTGTGAGATCATGACCTGAGCCCAAGAGTTGGGCGCTTAACTGACTAAGCCGCCTAGGCGTCCTGAGAGTTTGCTTTTTATTGCATTAATGGTGCCACTTCGATCTGTTTGAGTCCCCCATGCTTACCCCCAAGCCCCTGCTGATGCTGTCCAATAAAGCAAAAAGTGTTTTCCTAGACCAGATCTAGGAAATCAGATATAAGGTGTCTGTCTTGTGGGGAGAGGAGTCTCAGGCCTTTAGGACCAAGAGATTTCCCCAGGTGGGCACTGACTACGGAAAGATCCCCCCCATCTCTGGGGGTTGGAGGAAGTTTCCAAAGATGGGTACCTATTATTGTGGGACCCCCTTACTGGCGCACTTTGACTGTCCCGGTGTCTCTGGGTGGAGGAGTGGAGTCTCAATTCAGTAGAGTCAGAAGGTCTTCCTGGGCCAGGCTGTGTACTATGGCCGAGACCTTCTCCCTGATTGTGCCTACCCACCTCAGTATTTCTCAACAGAGGAGGGAAATCCCACTTTCAGGAAAAGAGGGCTTCTTCTGCTTGCTTCCTGTTGGCAAGAGTCCTTAGCATCCCAATTGTAGAGGTGCTCGGCCCACCTGATGCTGTTAGGGTGACTCCTATTCAACTTGGGGAGGAGTGACCTCCTTTGCTAGGTCAGAGGTCAGCAAGTGTCTGCCTTGAGTTTCCTTCTCTGTTGGATGCAGGGTTGTAAGTCCTCCTGGTGGCCCGAGTCAGTTCTTCCTCCTGCCACCTTACAGAGTGCTCCTTTCAGCATGCTCCTTCAGATGCTTCTTGAATTATTCCTGGGATTTACAGTTATGTTTAGTAAGAAGCAGGGAGAGATGGCCTGTCCCGTCTTGTCCAGGTGGAAAGCTCTGATTTGCCTAACTGAATTTTGACAAAGGTATAACAGTAATTCAATAGACAAAATATACATCTTTTTAATGTTTAGTTATTTTTGGCAGAGTGCAAGTGGGAGAGGGGCAGAGTGAGAGGGGGACAGAGGATCCAAAGTTGGCTCTGCCCGGACAGCAGCAAGCTCAACGTGGGGCCTGAACCATGAACTACAAGATCATGACCAAGTTGGACACTCAACCAACTTCGTCACCCAGGAGCCCCAATAAAAGATACATTTTTCAACACACGTGGCTGAGGTAATTGGACATCCATTGTTGCGGATGAAATGACACAAAGGACAAGACACACACAAAAGACAGACACAGACACAACTCTGGCCGGAGGAACAATTCTACGCAAGCCCCTCTTGCGGTTTTTATACCCAGGTAACTGGATANTACGTGGCTGAGGTAATTGGACATCCATTGTTGCGGACGAAATGACACAAAGGACAAGACACACACAAAAGACAGACACAGACACAACTCTGACCGGAGGAACAATTCTACGCAAGCCCCTCTTGCGGTTTTTATACCCAGGTAACTGGATACAAACTGAAACCTACAAGATGCATTCCTTTACCAATTAAGGGCAAGTAGCCAAACACATTTCAAGGACAGGGGGGAGCAAAGGGAGGAAGCGACCACAACATGTTTACTAAGAGGCCTGCTCACAACTCCAGCCTTCTCCTTACTTCTGAGGAGGGCATGTTCCCTCGTTTGCGAGCCGACCATTAAACTTGGATATTGTGTGCAGGCCTCCTGGCAGAGCATCCTGTTTGCAGGCATGCTTTGCCCAGGCAGGGAGCCCTGTGTGCAGGCACATCCCCGCGTCCCTAACCACGCTTTCTTGTGGTCACTGTTGGGCTCCCACATCCAGAGCCAAAAACAAAGACAAAAACATAACAAGCAAACAAACCAACCCTCAATCTTAACTTCACAGCTTAAGCTATAGAACCTGTAGTTTAAAAAACAATAGAAAAATTTCATGACCTAGGGCTCAGCAAAAAGCTCTTAGACTTGACGTTAAAAACATAATTCATAAAAAGAAAAATCAATAAATTTGTACATCATCAAAATTACAAACATTTACTCTTAAAAGACCCTGTTAAGAGAATGAGGGGGGGAAACATGAGCAACCTCCTGTGAGAACATAGTTATGAACCACGTGTCCAAAGGAGGACTCATATCTAGAATATATAAGGAAATGTCAATATCCAACAGTTAAAGAGAAAGAACACAACAGTAAAATACAGCCAAATCTGCAAATGTCCGAAAGATGCGAAGAGGTATTTTGCCATAGAGAATATTTCAATGGCAAATAGGCACATGAAAGATGGTCCAACACATTTCTCTTTTAGTGAAATCCAAATTGAAACCACAACAAGTTAATACTGCACGCCTATTGGAATGGCTGTAATGAGAAAGAGTGATGTATTTAATGTTCAGAGGGATGTGAAGAACATGGATGGTCCATGCATTACAGGTGGGAAGGGAAGATGGTGCAACCTCCCTGAAAACAGCTTGGCAGAATCATATAAACTGTCCTACAACACAGCAATTGCGTGTTGAGTGTTTATCCCATGAGTACTACTCTGCAGGACAAAGGCACAGACTGCTGATATGCTGAACAACATGGATCTGCAGGAAGTTATTCTGAGTGGAAAAAGTCCATCCCAAAAGGTTATATAATACATGATTCCTTCTATATGATGTCTTGAAATGACTAAATACGTGATTCTATTTAAGTCTTGAGATGACTAAATTATAGAAATGAGAATAGATTGGTGTTGCCAAGAACTGGGAGGTGGGGGAGGGAGAAGGAGAGAGGGAGGTGTGGCTATAAAAGTCAATAGGAGGGGTCCATTTGGTAAGGAAATCATTCTGTATCTGCACTGTATCAATGTCCATATTCTGACTGTGCTATTATTGTACTACAGTTGGGTGAGATGTTACCACTGGGTAAAGGGTATGTGGAATCTGTATTATTTCGTAGGCGTGCATATGCTACAAAGATCTCAAAATAAAATTGTAATTAAAAAAATACAGCCACATTATCTCCTCGATTACTGGTAAGAGACAGATTAGTTATTACCTGCAGCTTGAGAACCAGCCAGAATGAGGACCGGGGCAGTGTCCTTCACCTGACGTTGTGAAGCCTCTTCATCTGACTGGTGGGTGCCATAGGAAGTTTTTGGCATTGGGGCGCCTGGGTGGCTCAGTTGGTTAAGTGTCCGACTTCGGCTTAGGTCCTGATCTCACGGTTTGTGGATTCGAGCCCTACGTCGGGCTCTGTTGATGACAGCTCAGAGCCTGGAGGATGCTTCAGATTCTGTATTTTCAGAATCTCCCCCTTCCCCTGCTCATACTCTGTCACTCACTCACTCACTCACTCACTCACTCACAAATAAATAAGTAAGTAAATAAATAAATAATAAACTTTTTAAAAAAAAGGGAAGGTTTTGGCACTGAATCAGGTATTGAACCTGGTGCATAAAATTCCTTTAGCTCCAACATTCTAGAATCCTTCTGTTTTTCCTCTCACCGTGTAGCATGCAGAACATGGTATCAAATGCTTCCCATGTATTTCTACTGTTCAAAAGCATTGAAAAGTAGAAACTTTTTGCACCTCTAATCAATTCTTCAAAGCAAAGATCAGAATGGCATGTTATAAATGATAGTTTCATGCTGTTCTAGACAAGGAAATTTATTTCTATCAAGTCAACCCACATGAAATTCTGATCATTATTTCAGTTACTATTTTACAGGATTTAGAGTTTATAAATAAATTTTAAAAGTCTCATGGTCTCCTGACTCAGTCCTCTGCTTCAGAAAATCTTCACCTTGTTTCCTGTATTTTTTTAGCCTGTCCTTGCTAGAAATCATCACACAGGATACAATCCCAGGCTCTTGTCAACATAGTTCTGAATTAAATTAAATTCTAAGCAATTTCCAGATCTTTCTTTCCCTTTTAGATATCCCTTCCCTACTCATGTTTTTCCTCTCCTTGAAAATCTCTCTCTTCCTTTATTCCTTTTTTCTTCTCCCTTCCATTTTCCTTCTCTCCCTTACCCTTTTTCTTCCCACTATGCAAAATTTGGCATGTTTCTCAGATTTCTAGTAAGTTTATTATTTCTTATACTTGGAATAACAATATAAGACAATAAAAGAAGCATGGATTTTTATAGCACATAGGAGTGATGCTGTAACAACATTATACTGTCTCTGGATGAAACTAACATAACTCTCTCTTCCTGGCCTTATAGGCCCGTTGCTCCAATAGGGAAAGTAATAAATCTAAATGATGTTCTTGATTGCTGCATTTTCAATTTGGGTGCCTGATTTATCAGACAGATATAATAATATGCATTTAGACAGACAGCTCCCAAGTGACTTAAAATATGCTGAGGAGTTTTTACGCCTATGCTGTTCAAATTAAAGTCAGCAATAACTTCTACATTATATTTTTTCACTTCGGATCATATCTTTCTGTAAGTTGAGAGACTCCCTGGATGTGGTGAGTTCAAATCTAGAATGGGAGGGACACTGGGGACGGGGACCTTGGGGAGAGCAGAGAAGCTCACATATTTGCACATGGAAGTTCTTAACCTTCCAAGTCCCCCTCTTGCTGGTGTGGCCAAGATCAGATATGCGTGTCCATGTAGCTAGTATCCATAATGGCCTGTTTTCCCTTCCAGTGTAGCACAGTGGACCAGGGCCTGTACATGAACCTGATGGAAAGAAACCTGCAGGATGCTCAGAAGTTCATCCTGATGCACGAGGTGGTCCAGCCTGTGACCTCAGTGCCCTCCTTCAGGGCAACAACCACTTTTCCCACATGGCTGTCACGTGGTGCAAGGCAGACATGTGCTTGTCCATGTCATCTATCTGGCCACAGATAGGAGCTCTGTCCTCACTGAGGAGTTTCCTACCATCTTCTGATTCCATGATTTGCTTTCAAAACCTGCATTTCAATGTCAGGCTTTCCTCTTTTTCCCTTCATGTAGCCAAATCTACCACATTCCCTTATCTTTGTCACCCTCTGTGTTTCTTGTGGGAAGTTCTAATTTCTCTCTTTCTCATACTTTGTTCACTGTAATTGGAAAGATAGTACATAGTACCTCACTACAACCTCTTCACTTTTTCTAGTATAAGTCATGTCTTGACAAAAGCTTTTTAATTTGGGTGCTTTATGACAATTGAACATTTTGTTAGATGACATTTTGAAATTAAATTTTTTAAAATTTAAGAGTGGGGACAGAGGGAAAGAGAGAACGAATCATAAACAGGCTCCATGCTCAGTGCAGAGCCCAATGGGGGGCTCGATCCCACAATGCTGGGATCATGCGCTGAGCCTAAATCAAGAGTCCGGTGCTCAAATGACTGAGCCACCTAGGCATCCCATGTTAGATGACATTTTAAAGTGAGGCACAATCCTGTGTTTGTCACAGTCATTTCCCATTGGTTGAAAGATAATACAGCAAAATATTTCTGTTGTAGGATGGTATGTGGAAGCGTTCATGGAACCATGACCTTGGGACAAGGGACAGAGCATATTACGAAAAATCTAGGGGAAAGCACTCATTAGGCATCACAAATAGACTGTTGAGTTTCCGAAGTACTGTCATGCAGCACTGCAGGGAGTAAGGCGGGAATGTTCTAGATCTTTGTTAATTGTACATCAGTTCAGGGCACCAGAGGCCAGCTTCAGAGACCTCCATCAGTTCGCCATGTTTGTCTAGTGTCTCCCAACATTCGCTCCCCGTATATTAGATTCCCTTGACCTGGAATTATACACACTCCCTCCCCAATTAAAAAAATTCTCCATTCAGAAAGTAATTTCCTCACTCTTCAGATTCAGTATAATTAGCACATCTCATTTTGTAAGCAGTCATTAGCTTAATTTTTTCATCCATTCACTAAAATTTGTTAAACTTTTACTAGTTTGTGCTTCAGATGAGCACTGATAAATAACATGGTGAACTTACTGGTGGCATCCTGCTTTCTGGGAGTTTACATTCTAATGGGGGCCGCAGCTAGTGAAGTAACCACTACCTCCATGACACTGGCCATTTGAAGGCCATATTTGCTTCCATTGTGTTTATAAGGGTTTTAGAAGTTTCTTTTTTTAACTGCTTATTCATTTATTTTGAGATTGAGAGTGGGGAGGGGCAGAGAGAATGGGAGACAGAGATAGAGAATCCCAATCAGGCTCCACACTGTCAGCACTGAGCCCAATGCAAGGCTCGATCCCACGAACCATGAGATCATTACCTATACTGTAATCAAGGGTTGGACACTTAACCAACTGAGCCACCCACGTGCCCCTTAGAAGCTTCTGATGGCTTCTAATGAAACTGAGTTTGCATGTTAATTCTGGAGGAGTCAGCTTGTTCAATCACTATTAAGACATGCCTTCAAGGATGATAGTACATACCTGAAGATTTTTATTCTACAAAATATACTTGAACAAAATCTAAATCTGATCAAACAGAAAAACTGACCTAAATTACAGATTCCTCAATGAAATGATCTTCCACATCGGTTGCTTTTCAAACAGTACAACCATCTAGAGACGTGAATGCTAAGTTTGTCTGGAACAATCTCATACCAAGACCCAACCTCCTCCTAGGCACTGCAGTGAGGGGATCAGCTCAGGCCTCAGCATCCATGAGATCCAGGGCTGTCTGCTCATGTCTGGGGCTGAAGTGGATCCTGCCACAGGCTTGTGTTGTTTTTGTTTTTGTTTTGTTTTTAATTCACAGCTATTTACAAATTGAAATTATGTAGCGTACATAATCAAGTTGTTGCAAATTCAAATCAGAGGTTTGTATTTTCCTTAAAGATGTTCATTCATACACAGAACTCTTCTGCTGTTCCTATTTCTCACTAGCAAGATTGTTACATTCAAGGGGAAGAGCCATTGACAGGGAGAGAAAGCACCTTCCGGCAGGACAAAATGGCAGTTACACAGGGTCCTACGCTTAGATCTTTGCTCCAAACCACAGCCAGTGACACAGGAGAGACACATAAAAAGTTCTTCTGAAAGCTGGATTCCCAGACAGCATTTAATTTTGTTTAGACTAGCCTGACAATTCTTCCTCACCTCCATAAATTAACGTCATCACCTCCATAAATTACACGTTTTACATCTCCACTAACTCCTAGATCTTTTCACTTGAACGATTGCAGCATGTCTCATGTATCTTGAAAGAAATGTCACTTTTTACAAGAATCTGTTAGAAATCTTGGGTTTCGACTCTAGAAAAGGAATCCAGGTTTGAAGATAAATTTCTTTCCTTACATTTTGGATTTACTTGAACACACATAAATTGGAGAAGACGCTCCAATGGCCATTTGAAAAGCTGGCTTGTTTTTATTTGTTGTCACCTAACAGTCGAAGTGAAATGGACTCCGGTGAAGTGCAGTACACAAGACATCTTGCTTCCCATGTGACGTTTCCCAGCTGCCTAAGGCTGAGCTGAGTCAAATCACTCCCCTAGACACTCTGGGGCCATGTTCTTGCTGTGTCCATGTCCCTCCACTGATGGAAACCCAGCTGAGATTAGGCGCATCACCTGGACCGTCTCTGTGCAGATATTTTTGTGACTTATTTGAAGGTCTCAGGGTAGGAGGCTAAATAGTAGATGGTAACTCCTTTAGAATGTTGGTGACTTGAGCTCTATAAAGGACCGAGTCCTCTCCAGACAGCTGCTTGGTTCCTGTCAACGCGCATAAAATTAAGGCTCTGTTGACTGTGTATTTGGGGACTTGTTTTCTTACCTGATTTGTAGACTCCGCCTCTTCTGCTCCTCCTCCACCCCCGTGGTTATACCTTCGTTGGTTCCATCTCATCTGCTTGTCTGCTGCTTACATGAGGCCATTTCTCAAGCCTCTGCCTGTAGCCACAGACAGGTTCCCAGGGTGCCCAGGGAGGGTCCCAGGCCACTGAGGAGGAATCAAGTCTGGAATCCAGGAAAGCCACCTCAGCCTTGTCGGCCGACCAAACAACAGTGAGTGAGAGAGACTCCAATTTCCCTTTTGTTCTCACTCCCCATGTAGTGTCATTTTGNAGCCTCTTCTGCTCCTCCTCCACCCCCGTGGTTATACCTTCGTTGATTCCATCTCATCTGCTTGTCTGCTGCTTACATGCGGCCATTTCTCAAGCCTCTGCCTGTAGCACAGACAGGTTCCCAGGGTGCCCAGGGAGGGTCCCAGGCCACTGAGGAGGAATCAAGTCTGGAATCCAGGAAAGCCACCTCAGCCTTGTCGGCCGACCAAACAACAGTGAGTGAGAGAGACTCCAATTTCCCTTTTGTTCTCACTCCCCATGTAGTGTCATTTTGTTCACATTAACACTTATTAGGATATTAAGTGTAATTATGTGATTGCACCGGGATAGACGGCTTCAAGAACAGGGACAGACTTTTTTGTTTGAACTCATTACCCTCAGTCCAGAAGGAAATGAATAATGGTAGACTTTGCCTTGCATGAAGAATTATAACAGATAATAATGCAGCATTGGTTTATGCTGACACATGAATTTCTGCCATCTTAAAATATAAAATAAAGCTCCTCAATTTCTTCATTCTGTACTTTGGCTGATGGGGACACTTTGTTCTAATATTATTTACTTTGCAGTAAAGTTTAGCCTAAGAGGTAGTTGCCTTGAATTCCAGACAGGGAGTTTATTAATTAATAAAGTGAGAAGGTCACAGTCATGCAGTAATTCTGAATACACATCTCTGCACTGTGTTGCATACTTTATGCATTCAATAAATATTTAAAACAAAACTGTGTTGTGCTCGGAAGCTCCAGATATCCCTTAAGCTTCAAGGTTTTATGTTGACTATCAGGAGATGGGCTCCATTGTGTTATTTTAAAATAATATAGTGCAGGGGCGCCTGGGTGGCTTAGTCGGTTGGGTGTCTGACTTTCGCTTAGGTCATGATCTCGCGGTTCGTGGGTTCGAGCCCCGCGTCGGGCTCTGTGCTGACTGCCGGCTCAGAGCCTGGAGCTTGTTTCAATCTGTGACTCCCTCTCTCTCTGACCCTCCCTTGCTCATGCTGTCTCTCTCTCTCTCTCTCTCCTAGAAATAAATAAAACATTAAAAAAAATTTTAAAAATAAAATAATGTGGTGCAGAGGGCTAATTATACGGTATGAGAAACAAAACAAAACAAAGAAAACAAAACCACAAAGTGGGGAGTTGGGGTGGCATCCATTCTCAGCTTAAAGACAAACCCTTGGTGGGGCTCTCTGTTGACCAGTGGCCACACAGCCCTGGCTCTGGGGAGTTCTTAGAGATACAAACAATCTTTGCTTACCATTTCACCACTCCATGCTGTTACAGCTTTGTGGTGCTTATATGAAATGGCTTTAGGACTTCCCAGATGCTGCAGAATTAGGGAAATCTATGGAAAGAGCTCGGGAAAATGTATGCACTGACTGTTAAGTGAAGATCAAATTAGATCCTTTTCATTGTAATGTATGCCAACCTCTCCACCATGACTTTAGTTGGTTCATTACTAAACTTGGCACATTGAGAGCGTCAAACGAAGTGAGATATATTGATAGAAATGTATTGACATTCACTTTTTTTCAGGGAGTTAAAATTACAGACAGCCATCTCTGTTTCCTAAACACGTGCAAATAGCTGACACAACTTGGAACAGAAATGACCCTAGAGCTGTATAAAACATGCGCAGATGTATTGACAGGAGTCATATCATAGTAAATACAAAAATGATCGTTTTGAAACCCGAGGTAGTAAAAGGACACTGAGCTTCATAGTTTTCAAAGTGCAAATCTATCTCATTTTAGTGATATCCTTCAGTTGATTGGGGCTGAATTTCACCCACACAGATGCTAAGATACATGGAATATATAAGCACAGATAAATATCCAGTGGAGCTGAAGTAGCACTTGTGCCTACTCACCCTCCTGGGTCCCCATGAATTTAGACTAAACGGTCCTGGGCCCTAGGGTGCCTGGATGGCTCTGGCGGTTAAGTGTCCGACTCTAGATTTTGGCTCAGGTCATGATCTCACAGTTCATGAGTTTGATCTTTCCATTGATTCTGTGCTGGCTACTTGGGATCCTCTGTCCCCATCTCTCTGCCCCTTCCCCACTCGTACTGTCTCTCCCTCTTTCAAAAACAAACAAACAAGCAAGCAAATAAATAAGACCATGTAAGTTACCTCAATATTTCATTAAGCTTTTTGTTTATACCTAGATGAGTATTAAGACTAACTTAAATATAAATTAAAATCATTTTGTAATAGACATGTAAATAGATAAACAAAGAAACAAATAAATGTAATACAACTATATTTCCTTAAACTAAGACATAGGATCTTAAGTGATAAATGTTTTCATGCCACAGAGCATTTTTGTCCTACCTTTTCACTTATATTGAATAATGTTTTAAAATATCACTTGGAATCTGGAAAGAATTACTTCTTTTGGCTAAGATCTACTTTCTATGCAACGTTCAAAGATGTAATGCGGTGTTCTTAACTATAGTTTGAGGATGACTTCTTAAAATAAGTCGGTAACAGAGGAGCAACCATGTTTAGAATGGACATGTGATCAAGCCAGTGATGAACATCAGTAGTTCACAAGCATGATATAAAATATTTGGTGACCTATTTCCCACCAAGATAAAATTAGAATAAATTTTACTTTTCCACTAAGTAGATTTTTTTTTCATAGTTTCTAAGCACTCAAATTGAGAATGGTAGTGCATTGAAATGGGGATAGAGAAAGAAAAGCCTGGTAAAAAATGAAAGTTAAATTGCTGTCTAAACAGAAATATGATTTTTTTCCTTCTAACTGTTGGATATATTTTCCTGAATCAATTTTCTCTCTGTTTTCTAATCTAAACTATTTTTTATTTATTTATTTTAAAAAATATTTTAAGCTTATTTATTTATTTTGAGAGAGACAGAGACAGCACAAGTGGAGGAAGAGCAGAGAGAGAGGGAGAGAGATCTCAAGCAGGCTCCCAGCTGTCAGCGCAGAGCCCTATGTGGGGCTTGAACTCACGAAACCGAGCTGAAACCAAGAGTCAGACGCTTAACTGACTGAGCCAGCCAGATGCCCCCTTTATCTCTTTCCCTCTCTCTCTCTCTCTCTCTCTCTCTCGCTCGCTCTCTCTCTCAATTCCCCAGGAAAAATGTTGCTTTAACAAAAGAATAGTATACATATCGGCACTATAATTATTTAACAAATCCGTAGTCTCTTTATGATATCCTCCAAAAACAAGCCAAATTTTACAATTATACACTGTTCTGTGTTCTTAGAAAGGCTTCCATAGTATAGTTGTACAGGTTCCTTTTTTTTTTAATTTTAGACTTTTTAAAATCTGAATGTAAGTTAATATTTAAATAATATCAAGGACCCATTTTATTCCACATGTGTAAGAAAAGTTAATATACATTTTTAAAAATAAATAAGTACATCAAAACATCTAAATGACTGTATCTGCAAATGCTAACAGGCCCTATGCAAGGAGGCTTATCAGCAGGCTGGGAAGTGCCCTTCTGGGAAAGCGCTGGGGGCAAGTTCACCCCTGGAAGGTATCCAGGAACATGGCTGGTACCCAGTGCCCTGCACTGATATAAAACTCTTTCCAAATGATGTACCTACGCTCTCACTGTACCTATAGTGTTTGTACGAGCAAAATAGTTCATGCTGAACACCTATACCTTCCTTCCGGGAGCCTAGAATGTTGGTGTGTGCTGGGAGAGGGGGCCTGTATGAGCATCCCCCACCCCACCCCCCTAAAACCCTGGTCATGGAGTCTCTAAGGAGCTTCCCTGGTAGATGACACTTTACACAGATTGTCACAACTCATTGCCGGATGGGTGAACCTTGTCCCATGTGGCTCCCCCCGGGAGAGAACTCTTGGAATTTCGTGCCTGGTTTCCTCCAGATCTCTTCCTGCCATGACTTTTCCTTTTGCCGATTGCCCTTTGTATCCTTCCCTGTAATAAATCCTAGTTATGAGTGCAAGTACACGCTGTGACATGTGAATTCTATTAGAAAATCACTGAACCTGGGGGTGGTCCTGGAGACTCCGGACATGGACACTGGAATGGAAAAACGGTTGCGTTTTTTCTTAAAGTAAAAATACTAACCAACACATATCTGATCAATAATTTTGCAAATTCCCATGCTGTTATTTTTTAAAAAGTTGTTCACATATACTACATATGTGAAATCATCAAGGAAAAGGAAAATATTAGCATATCACTGAGATGGAGTCTTTGGCACTGTGGGAAACAGGCTGACTATTGAGGTCCTCAGTTACTAAGGAAGAAATTCCATGGTCAAGGTGGGCAGTATAATTCGTATATTGTGTATTTTTAAAACTGTGATTGTATTTTGTATTTGAAAACTACTCAAGGATGAAGAATTAGTTTATAATTGTGGCAAAAAGGGGAATTATATGTTTGCTGACATTTTGAGAGTGATGTTAACTGTGTTAAGAGCTACGCATGTGTGGACTGATTGTCCCACTTTCTAAGGTGTCCATGGCAGCCCAGAGACGCTGCTGGTGCAGACAGCCTTGTGTTACTGATGCCTGTAGCAGTAGATGGAAGGGCCCACCTTCCACTGTTCAAGGTCTAAGGGCTGCATCTCTCACCTTGTATGTTCACGATACCTCTTATCACAGAAAGTAAGTGGGGTGAGGCTATTTGATCTCCAGTTTGGAAGAGTGGAGTGATGTGGAAATGCACAGTAACTCTTCCGCCACCATTAATTTCACTACCTCCAACTCAGGAATGTGTAACATGCCAAGTTCCTATTCACCTTTTTCTCCACTTCTCTCTCTCTCATCTCTTCCAGCCTCAGAAATAGTTGATGAGGGGTAATTTAGTGGGGGGAAGCTGCTCCTTATCTCCTGAATCATGTTAAATCCTTTTCTGTTATTTTCCTTACAAAGTATCTGCTACTTCTAAGAAAGAAGATTAACATCTTTTTTTTTTTTTTTTAACCAAACTATCCTTACATTTCAGTTTACCCAAGTATCCTCTATTTGATTTTGGGAAAAATCATCTCAACATTCCTCTTAAAGGACACCATCAAGTGCTTCTGAAGATGTACAAATCACTCATGAATGGTGTAATAGACCCTAAAAGCAAGATACTAAGTGTGCTTGACCGTGGTATGTTTTCGCATGAGGCAATACTTCTTTTCACATTTCATTTCTTTTCAGATGTTGTGAGTTCTTTTTTCCCCTCAGCTTTATTGGTGAATAATTAGTATAATTGTATATATTTAGAGTGTACATATTAACTTTGGGGCTCAGATGGAGATTTTCTGAGAAGGGCGGTAGGATCAAAGAGGTCTAGAAATAAGACACGTGGGAATCTGAGTCTAGCCACGTCAGGTCCGTGTCACTACATTCTCCCCTAGGAAGCATTCACTTCTCCCAAAGCATTTTTATGTCCAACACGGTGGGGAACACAAGGTCTGGACAGCATCATAGTGCACACGCACCCTCTGTTCTGTTTCGTCTCTGCGCCAAGGCATTTGACCAAATAGTGACGGACATGTCCATGCACACGTTAGTGGGCCAAGTCAGCTGCTCCCCAGTTAAAACTAGTAAGTGAAGAAAAAATAAAACTATTTATGTGTTAAAAAAAAGAAACTAACTCTTGCTGCTTTTTTAGCTGAAATTTATAGACACAGAAATGTTCCATCCTATAATCAACTCAGTTAGTGTGGAGTGAAGACTTGCCCATTTGCCCCTGAAATGGTCCAAGTAAACACGGATCTGACAGTGACTGTCATTACTGCCTGGTAGCAGGTGCCGGAGCAGCAAGTGTTGTCAGAGACATTGAATTAAAAATAATAGACTCAGTGCTTGGAATTAGAGAGAGCCTATTCTTACAGATTATTCCATGGATGTCGGAAGGAATGGAGAGAGAGCAAGGTCAGCAACTTCAAAAAGAGATATAGCATTGACATTTATTATTATTATTATTATTATTATTATTATCATCTATAGATTTATAACA
>NW_027551559.1:5422196-5445581 GCF_008692635.1 Crocuta crocuta
TTATTATTATTATTATTATCTTATATAGATTTAGCACATCTATAAAAAGTTACCACCTTAACACATCCAATACTCATTTCATGGCCTTGATATTTTAAGAATTGCAAAGGCTATACTGAGTCTATGCCCTTCCTCTTATTAGATCTTTATCTTGGACAAGTTACATAAGCTCCCTAAACCTCAGTTTTCTCACCTATAAAATGGGGGCTAACAATAATAGTATCTACATCTACTACATAGAGGCAGTGTGAGAATTTTATGAGTCAATACAAGTACTAGGAAATCAGAGGGATGATATCAAACTTGAAAGCTTCTGCATGGCAGAGGAAACCATTGAGAAATTGAGAAGTCATCTCTACTGAATGGGAGGAAATATTTGCAAATCATATATCCGATAAGGGACTAATATCCACAATATATAAAGAATGCAAACAACGCAACAGCAAATAACAAAATAACAACAACAAAAATTAAAAATGAGCAGAAGGCCTGAATAGATATTTTTTCAAAGAAGATATGCAGATGGCCAACAGTTATGTGAAAAGATGTGCTACATCGTTAATCATCAGAGAAACACAAATCATTTGGGGCGCCTGGGTGGATCAGTCAGTTAAGTGTCTGACTTCAGCCTGGGTCGTGATCTCGCCATTCCTGAGTTCGAGTCCCATGTCAGGCTCTGTGCTGACAGCTCAGAGCCTAGAACCTGCTTCAGATTCTGTGTGTCTCTCTCTCTCTTTCTCTCTCTCTCTCTGCCCATCCCCTGTTGCTTGCACTCTGTCTCTCTCTTTTTTTCTCTCTCTCTCAAAAATAAATAAACATTAAAAATTTTTTTAAAACACAAATCAAGACCACATTATCACCTTATGTGTCTTAAAATGGCTATTCTCAAAAAAGACAGGAAATAATGAGTATGGTGAGGATGTGAAGAAAAGGGGGAAAATGTGTTTATAACAGTGTCTGATATAGAGTAAACACACACAGAGATACACATGCATGCACGCGCGTGCACGCACGCACACACACACACACACACTGTTGCAAAATTGTTAATAGTTGTAGCTGATTTTCAGAGCTTAAATTTAAGCATCATTTTGATGTTGTACTGAAGCATTTTCTAGCACCCGAAAAACATACCGGAAATATTTGACAGTTACCACCGGTAGCAATGCTCACTGATTTAAAGGCCAAGATGGCAACCCATCCTCATTTCTTCTGGAATAATAATTATTGTCCACTCTGGTGAGTCTCATATGCGAAAACACTTTAAACAAAGAATAACAACGATATTAAATAAGAGCTTTCCTCTAGAAGATGGTACACACCAGAAATCAGTGAAAAAAGAGAAAGAAAAATCCTATCATTTTTTAAAGCAGCTTAGTTGAAGTATAATTGATGTCAAATAAAATTTATCAATTTGTTTAGTATACCCCATCAACTTGTTTAGTATAACCCCAAAGTTAGCCATCACCACAGTCAATTTTAGAGCATTTAATGACCTCCAAAAGAAACCCCACAGGCTTTTGCCACCAACTATATTTCTTCCCAACTCCTCCTCCCTAGTTTTAAGCAACTGCTAATCTACTTTATGTCTCTATAGATTTGCCCATGTAGACATTTCTCATTAATGAAATCAAACAAGTCCTTTATCAGACATATGGTTTGCAAATATTTTCTTCCATTTGTGGGCTGTCTTTTGACTTTCTCGTTGGTGCCTTGGAAAGCAAATATTTTAATATTGATGCCAGCCAACATACAGGTTTCCCCTTCTATCTGAAAGTAGAGCGCTCCTTTCAAACCTTTTGTAAGCTCAAAGGACGAATAGCTAAGAAGCAATTAGTATGTTGTAAAAGCAAAATCCATCTTGGATTTTTTTCCGGTAGCAGAAACAGTAATGTAGGACTTTAGTGAAAATGAGGCAGTGCAAATTGAACTTTCAGATAATGGAGAGACTTGCATATATTTTCGTTTTGGTCACTTATGCTTAAGTGTGATATTTAAAAACTCCACTGCCTAACCCAGAGTCATGAAAACTGATACCTGTTTCCCCCGAGAGTTTTACAGTTTTTGCTCTTACATTTAGGTGGATGATTCTTTTTGAGGTAATTGTTGAATATGATGCTGAAGGAGAAGTACAACTTCATTCTTTTGCATGTGGGTGTCCAGTACTCCCAGCATCATTTGTTGAAAAGATTATTCTTTCCTTCTTGAACTGTCTTGGCATCTTTATTGAAAATCACTTGACAGTATGTGTGAACATTTATTTATTTTCTTAATGTTTATTTATTTTTGACACACACACACATACACACACACACACACACACAGAAAGAGAGAGAGAGAAAATGGGAGGAGGGCAGAGAGAGAGGGAGACACAGAATCTGAAGCAAGCTCCAGGCTCTGAGCTGTCAGCACAGAGCCCGAAGAGGGACTCAAACTCACGAATGGTGAGATCATGACTTGAGTCGAAGTCCAACGCTCAACTGATGGAGCCATCTAGGTTCCCCTGAGCATTTATTTCTAGGCTCTTGATTCTACCCATTGGTCTTTATATCTATTCTTATGCCATTACCACATTGCCTTCATAGCTATAGCTTTATAGTAAGTTTCTAAACTGGAAAGTATGAGTTCTCCAAGTTTGTTTTCTTTCTCAAGATTATTTGGTTATTCAAGATCATTCCATATGAATGATCCGTATGATTCATTTCCACATGAAATTTAAGATCAAACTTGTCAATTTTTGCAGAAATGCTAGCAGGAATGTTGGTAAGGACTGCTTTGAATCTGTAGGCCAATTTGGGTAGTACTACCATTTTAATATTAAGTATTCTGATCCATGACCATGAGATATATTTTCATTTAAGTCTTCTTTGTTTTCTTTTCAACAATATATTCTAGTTTGGAGAGTATAATCTCTGTATCTGTTAATTCAGTTTCTAAGGATTTTATTCTGTTCAATGCTACTATAAATGAAATTTTTTTCTCAATTTCCTTTTCAGATTATTCTTTGCAAGTCATTAGAAATACAATTTTCAGCTTACATCTTGCAACCATGAGGCACTCTTTTGTTAAAGTTTTAAGTTTTTAGTAAATTCCAGGGCACCTGGATGGCTTAGTCAGTTAAGTATCCAACTCTTGATTTCAGTTTAGGTCATGATCTCATGGTTCGTGGGATCAAGCCCCACATTGGGTTCTGCACTGACAGCATGGCACCTGCTTGATATTCTCTCTCTCTCTCTCTCTCTCTCTTTCTCTCCCTCCCCCTCTCTCTTTTATATTTGCCCCTCCTTCATTCATGTGCACCTTCTCTCTCAATAAATAAACATTTAAAAAATTTTAGTAAATTCCTAGAATTCTCTATAATACAAGATCCTGTATATGGAAATAAAATAGAGATAGTGTTCTTTCTTCCTTTCGATTTTCTTGCCCAATTGTCCTGCGAGACCTCCAATGTAGTGCTGAATAGAAGTAACAAGTGTGAACATCCTTGTCTTGTTCCTGATCATGGGGGGAAAACATCAGTCTTTCACCATTCAGTCTGATACTGATCTGGTGTTTTCATAGGCACTCTATCAGATTGAGAAGGATCCCTTCTATCGTTAGTTTGTTGAATATTATCATGAAAGGCTATGAATTATATAGCCTTTCAATTGATATGATCGTGTTTCCTTTATCTTTATGTCTACTGATATAACATACTGCATTAATTGGTTTTTACATGTTATATCTGCCTCACATCCCTTGGGTAAATTACACTTGGTCATGGTGTGTAATCCTTTTTGTATGTTGCTGTATTTGGTTTGCTAGCATTTTGTTGAGGATTTTTATATCTATATTCATAAGACATATTTGTCTGTAGTTTTCCTCAGATGTCTTTGGTTTGGTTATGAGCCATCTCTTCTGTTTAAATAAACCTTCACCAAGGAGATTTTGAGTTGAGGATTCACTTAAATAATAAAAGAAAGAGATTAGAAAGACCTGGGAATAAGAGAGTGATGTACAACTATTAATACCCATTGTTCCCACTTGGAACCCATTAGCATAAATGGACTTTCTCCCAATTATCATGGGTTACTTAGTATATTTCCAGCATCTTTTCCACCAGTGTACCTGCAGTGACTTGGAAAAACAGCTTTACAGTGATGCAGTGTAGTGATTAACAGTGGCCAACTCTAAAAGTAACTTCCTGGTGGGGCACCTGGGTGGCTCAGTCGGTTGAGCATGTGACTTTGGCTCAGGTCATGATCTCATGATTCATGGGTTCGAGCCCCAAGTTGGGCTCTGTGCTGACAGCTCAGAGCCTGGAGCCTGTTTCAGATTCTGGGTCTCCCTCTCTCTCTGACCCTCCCCTGCTCACACTGCCTTTCTCTCTCTCTCTCACTCTCTCTCTCTCAGAAATAAATAAAACGTTAATAAAATAACTTCCTGGCATGTGCAAAACAGTATTTTTTTCACTTAAATGTATATCACTGTAAGAAATCATATCTTTTTCTTTTTTCCCTTTATTTCTCTTCCTCTTCCTTCCCTCTCTCCCTGCCTCCTTTCTCTTTCCTTCCTCCTTCATTGCCTCCTCCCTCTCTCCCTTCCCCCCTTTCTTCTTCCTTCCTTCCCTCCTTTCTAGTAAAAGATATAATTTCCAGTCTTCAAGAACAATTCTAATCAATCAATTAACTAAGCAAATAATGAAAATAAGTCTTACTATCTTTCTTTTTTATTTTCTTTCTTCTTGATTAGTTCAAAAAATAGCTGCAGAATAATCCTTTGTGACCATTTTTATGTTAAGTCATAGTATTTTATCCATATTTTTGTAAACATAACTATTAACCAAACATATTTTATACAACTTACATCATGTCATTTTTAAATGGAGTTTTCCTTACTAAATGGCAATTGCTGAGAATCATGTTAGATAACCCCAAAATTGTCATAAACACTAACAACAGATTATTGTAATGCTTCATGTGTGGAAATGATGTTTTGGAGAGTAGATAAGCAATGAGAGGCATTTTGTGTGTGTGATTCTTTCAGACATACCTTTAGATTTAGTAAGTACCTCCTCAGAGAAGCTGAGAGCATGAACTTTGCTAATGAGATGGTTATGAGCAATCAATGCAGCCTTCACTTAAGTAGCTGCCTGAGGACAAGAATACCTGAAATTATAATTATGCAGGAACTGATCCTTGGAGACCAAATAAAAGTCAATACAAAGAAAGAAGTATTTTCGATTTCCCGTGTTGGCCAACCCTAATCAGTGCTGAATAATCGCTGGATGGTTGAGGTGGATAGAAAGCAGCTAGCTGTTAACCCATCTACTATCCACTATTATAATTTATTTCAACTAGTCCAAACTATTAAAAAATATTTAAGTGAAAAATCTAATATATATTTAAATATATATTTAATGTTTTTAACATTTGGGGACAATTTTGAGATTAAAACAATATTCAGGTTATAGTTCTAATTACCTGATTTTAGTCCAAATCCTGAGCCATAGGAGAATATGATAAATAATCTAGTGAAGAAATAGGAAGAAGACATGAATAAACAATTTTTCAAAGAAAATATCCAGATGGCTAATAGACACATGAAAAAATTCTCAACATCACTCATCATCAGGAAAATACAAATCAAAACCACATTGAGATACCACCTCACACCCATCAGAATGGCTAAAATTAACAACTCAGGAAACAACAGATGATGGCGAGGATGCAGAGAAAGGGGAAGCCTTTAGCACTGTTGATGGGAATGCAGACTGGTGCCACCACTCTGGAGAACAGCATGGAGGTTCCTCAAAAAATTAAAAATAGAAGTAACTAAAACCCAACAATTACACTACTAGGAATTTATCCAAACGATGCATCAATGCTGATTCGAAGGAGCATATACACCCCAATGTTTATAGCAGTGCTATTGATCAAAAAGAATGAAATGTTGCCATTTGCAACAACATGGATGGAACTAGAGTGTGTTCTGCTAAGTGAAATAAGTCAGTCAGAGAAAGACAAATATTATGTAATTTCACTGACATGTGGAATTTAAAAAACAAACCAGATGCACACAGGGGAAGGGAAAGAAAAATAAGATAAGATAAAAACAGAAAGGGAGGTAAATCCTAAAAGACTCTTAGACATAGAGAACAAACTGAGGGTTGCCAGAGGGGAGGTGGGCAGAGAATGGGCTAAATGGGCGATGGGCATGAAGGGGGGCATCTGTTGGGATGAGCACTGGGTGTTACATGTAAGTGATGAGTCACTGGGTTCTACTCCTCAAACCAACACTACACTATGTGTTAACTAACTTTAATTTAAATTAAAAAAATAATAAAGTACTTAGTAAGGTATCCTACAAAAGAAACAGAATATAATAAAACCGATGAAATACACAACCGTTTCAGAATTAAAATTGAGAGAGAGGAAAAGAAAATTTGGGTAACAAAAAAGATTTCTTTCTTAAACTAGTAAATATGTTTTCGAGCATTGCCTGCAATTAGTTAGACACACTTAAAGTAATACTATCTTGAATCCAGTAGAAGTTGGGATAAATTGGCACAAATTAGCCTAAATCCTCTTATGGACAACATTTTTTCATGTAATTTTGCCAATGTGAAAACTTTTACTAGTTAATTATCTGAATGCCTAAATATTTTTCTGGAATTTTGGAGAAAAACTCTGACCCCGAGTATTCTAATTATTCTCTAAGCTTAATTATTGGGATTTAAAGCTTCATTTTGAGACTCATCAATATAAACATTTAATTAATTTTTAAAGTCTGACCTTGACTGTAGCAAAAGAACTCTGGCTCAAAGTTAGAAATAGTATCAACCACGGTGACCTTGACTTGCCCTTGGTAAATTGGATCTCTTTAAAGGCAATCTTCACAATGAACTGCTGTTCTTAGAGTTAAACTATACATTGTTTTCTTTCAATTAGAAGTTGTATTGATTACACAATTGGTACTTTAACAACTATTTGTGGGCAACATTAATGTATTTCTGCATGGACTGGAGAAGGGCCACTTGTTCTGGTCTTTAGTGAACTGCTGACCTGTGATGATTCACCCGGCAGCTTGCAGGAATCTCTAACTTTTGAAGGTGGGTCCTTAACGCGCCCCCCTGGGTTCCTCAGATTCCTTCCCGGCCTTGGGCACAGAGCATGCTGGGAGCAAGAAACCACAGGCTCAGTGCCGCTCATCTCACCTGGCTGGGCTCTGGACTGTCTCCTAGTTTTAGCGACCGAGCCCTTGACATCTTCTCTCCCGAGAGGTGATTCAGTCTTTTCTCCAGTGTGTGAGTTTTGTCCTGCGCCCTCTGACACCCTCCCTCCCAGGAGTCAGGCCACTGCTCATGTGCCCTGAGGAGGTCCTGCCCCATCTCCGGACATGGACCTGTTGCCCCTCGTCCCCAGTCCTGTGTTTCCTGCTGTCTGATTGGGACCCTCACCATGGCCTTCGTGGATGCACAGTGTATAACTAGTGTTATGTTTTGGCTGTTTCTCAAATAGTCAAATCTTAATTATGGAAAAACAGTGAACTTTGTTAGGACTCATAATTTTGCCTTCTTCCTGAGTGAGAACTGGGCTGGGATGCCACATAGATCACAGACTAAACCCACGAAAAGATTTGGGGAGCCACACTGGAGAGTCAGCACAGAAGCCAGCAAGCTGAAGGGCTCTGGAATCTGCCCATCAGGGTGGGGCCTCTGATCTCAGAAGTTTCACAGTGTGAGCCCATTTCCCTGTGTAGGAACGTTGAGAATACATGTCACCTGCCTGTTGGATCCAGCTGGGGCTGTCCTGCCCCTTGGATATGTGGTTCCTTATGTAAACCGTCCCCACACTTTCTGTTAAGGAATCCCTGGTCTTACATTCATAGGGTCCTGTCTATGCTCAGGTGGGATGTGTTTTCTTGTGGTCAAACAAACACAAACTTGGCCCCTTTATTCATTTCTGTGTTTAAAAAATAAATCTCAGGGCGCCTGGGTTGTGCAGTCGGTTAAGCCTCCAACTTCAGCTCAAGTCATGATCTCATGGATTGTGGGTTTGAGCCCCACATTGGGCCCTGTGCTGACAGCTCAGGACCTGGGACCTGCTTTGAGCTCTGTCTCCTTCTCTCTATGCCCCTCAAGGATCAAGTCTTTCATCTTATATGTATCTTTCCACTTTTAAGAAATGTATCTGTATGAAATATTGGATACATAATAAATATTGAATAAATATGTGTTGGCCAAGAGCAGCAACAATAAAATGAAGACACCACATTACCCACTAGCCGGCTTAGATTCTAGGCCCTGCCCTGGACCTTTCACATCTGTTTTGAACCCTCTTGAAACCCTCTGCTCCTGGGTAACCAGTCTCCTGTGATGCTTGTTATTCTCAAGCTGTCTTTTATCATTTTGACAAATAAACCCATAGCTACAGCAACTCTCAGTTCCATGTGGTTTGGCCTAGAGAGAATGGAAAGACATGGCATTATGGCATTGTTCTATGATTTGGCTTTTGTTCATTCCCATTACTTCTGAGAGATTATCATGTTTGCACAGATAACTAAGTTTCTTCATCTTTACTACTACACAATATACCTTTGTATTCCTGAGTTTCATGTTCTCACACTGACAGGCATTATTTTGTTTACACGTGTGTGTGTGTGATTAAAAATAGTGTTGCTTTGACCATGTCTGTCTGCATCTCCTGGGGTAGAGGTTTCTTCAGGTCAGGGCTTCCCAATCATGGTAACCATAGAAATGGGCACTATTTGTATGAGCCAGTGGGAAACAAATAAACCCACCTGTGATGGTCAGAATAGAAACCTTCTCCGGGGCGCCTGGGTGGCTCAGTCGGTTATGCATCTGACTTCGGCTCAGGTCATGATCTCACGGTTCGTGGGTTTGAGCCCCGCGTCGGGCTCTGTGCTGACGGCTGGCTCAGAGCCTGGAGACTGTCTTCGGATTGTGTAACTCCCTCTCTCTCTGACCCTCCCCTGCTCACTCTGTCTCTATCTCTCTCTCAAAAATAAATAAAAAACTTTAAAAAAAAAAAAAAGAATAGAAACCTTCTCCAAGAGTGGAAGAGGTCAACATGTTGGTGTACTTGACTCCTACTCCCGGGCCAGGGGTTGAGAACCTGCACTCTGGGTGTGGAGCTGCTGGTTCATTGAGTATATGACTCTTTGGCTCTGCTAAAGTATTCAAAATGATTGTCCAAAGTCTCTTTGCAAGTCTGAGAACTTTCATTACACTTGACCCAACTAGTTACATCATGAAAACACACATAAGGCGAGGTGTTTCTGTGACTTTGAAGAGGCAGGAAGGGACAAACATTATGATTTCCTAGCTCCAACCCAAAGCACCAGGCTTCTAGGTAACACTGAGCCCTATATGTCCACAAGACAAGTCCCCGGTCTTCCATACTTTGGTCATGACTGCATCCCTCATGTGTCCTTATTTCCTTTCTCTGCCTGGCAAATGCCTCTTTATCCTTCAAGGTCCAGTTTAAAAGTGTAGGCTCTCCCTTCTCCATCCTCTCTCCAAAGCCTGGTTATGCATTTGCAGGCCCCTGAAGCTTTGTCTCCACTCCATTTTCCTAATGGTGCACAGAGTGCTGTGTGGCCCTTCCTTCCTTCCTTCCTTCCAGGCTCGGGGCCAGAGTTAGGGCCGGAAGAGGAGGGCAGGACACTGAAGCAGCTAGAACCTCTTAGAAAGCCAGACCCTGTTCATACTTAGACTAGAAGAGCATGGAAACTGAACTTCCAGACTCCTAAGCGAATGCAATGACTCACTGTAGCTCACATGTCCAGATGAAAACGAAGTCCTCCAGGCGACTCACTCCTTCCAACCAGAGGAAATGGCAGACACTATGCCCAGATCCAAATATCTTAGAAGCTTCTAAGTTTGATATTTTAGTAGCCACAACAGTTAAAACAGAGCATGACCCAAAGTAAGTGCTTAACAAATACTCACTGAGTGAGTAAATGAGCTAATCAGTATTTGTATCTAAGGGCAAATGGTTGGCAGTCGTGAGACAGGAGGTGACAGAAGGCCAGTACCTCCTGAACAGTCCACCTGCAGATGTGAGCAGCCTGTGCGCCTCCAATTGTCATAAAGCAGCCATACCCTTTAAGGTGAGGAAACTAGAAGGGCTCCAGCCCTGATCAGAGGCTGTGCCAGAGCTGCTCGGTGGCATTGCTGAGACTCTGGCTGCCAGCCAGAGGGGAGCATGGGAGAACAGCGACACCCAGGGGGTTCATTTGTGCAGGGACAGATGGGAAATGACAGAAGAGTGATGGCAGGTGAGCAAGCCTGGTCAGTCCTGTGTGACATTCCCATCACCAGCACATGACACAGCATGGCTTCTGCAGAGAGAATCCTGTTCACACACATGAAGTTATCAGATGTCCCTTAACATTTCCACATGGTCACATGTCTTGGATGCCATCCACTTCTCTGAACATGGCCAAGCTCTTTACATGTGTGTTATTTACATGATTAATAAACAAGCATGGGAAGAAGATATATTATTGACTAGATTAAGTTCAGAATACACAAGAAACATAAAAAAAAAAACATGCTTCCTAACTTTAAGACATTTGAAAGTGTGGTATTGAGGGTGAATCTATGTAGCCATAAGAAGTCATTACAGAATGGTATAAATGCATGTTAAATGTAACTGTGTAGGTGATGGTTAATGTACTGAGTTCAGACAAGGAGGGAATTGTTATGAGATGGAGGAATGGGAAAGAATGTGAAGTGCTGGGGAAAATATAAATTTCAGGTCCTGAAAAAGCTGAGATCATATAGTTCCTCCACCTACTATATCTATGTGACATTAGTAAGTTTCTAGATATTTATAAGGCTCAGTGGCAGTACCTGTCAAACAGTGATCACAGTAATGATTCTGCAACATTTGAAACAAGAATAAAAGAGGAGATGCGTATAGAGTGCCTGTTACTCACAAGCTTAAGTTCAAACACCTTTAATCACTTACCATTGGCTTTGTCGAGATTTGGAAGTGGGTGCTGCATTGCTGCTGTGACTGCCCGGCTCGGCTCATCTGAGCATCCTACCGGAGTCTGGGCTCTCCCTGGTGTAGATACTGAGATGGGCCATGAGAGGCTTTATGGAGAGTAACACCTGTGGAAAGAAAGAGGAAGGAAGCAGGGTTGGGCAAGGGGAGCCATCAGATCATGGCACAGACCCATCAGAAGGTTCTCCCAGCACAGTGGATCTTCAAGCAAAATGTTTTATTATAGAAATTGAGTAGAGATGGCTGGGACCTTGACACTCTGCCTTGCCCCGCTGTTGGATGTGGACATCCCAGAGAAGAACATGGCCATGGCTGCCACTACCTTCCTCAGGCTGCGGATTTCCCTGAGAACATTTTGACCTTGGAGAGGTAACACAGTCCCTGAAGGAGTTAATAGTTGGAGCCTGTCACTTGACCGCAGTCTCTGAGGCTGAGTGAAGATTAGGAGCCCTGCCAGATATACCGCCATGTCTGCTCCTAGAGTTGCAGAACATGTAGAATCCCCCCAAATGTACTGCATGAGACTTTCAATCTTCTAAAGTATGTGGCTTATTACTTGGGAGCAAATTAGATGATGAAGAAAACGGTATTAATTATCTATTCATTACTTTCACATCACCCATAATTCTCTTAATATTCTCCCATGTTGTAGACATCAGTAGTTCTCAACTATGAATCCACATTACACTCACCCCGACAGATTTTAGAAAACACCAATGCCCTTGTCCTACTTGGACAAATTAAATCATGGCTGTGCCGATGAAGACCAGACCCAGGCATTTAAAATATTGAATAGTTCCATAAGTGAGTCTAATGGGTAGCCCAGTAGAAGGTGTATGACATCTACTTATGACCTATAGGGAGCTACTTTTTAATGTAGGTAAAGAAGAGCATCTAGAGTAGAAGGAGGGTGTTTGGCCATGACATCCTCATCTCTCTTCCTCACTAGCATCATGGCAATGGCTCAAGGGCAGTTAATGCTTTTTGTGGTCCAGGCACTGTGCTAAGCCCGTTCCATACAGTAGCTCACAGAGCTTAGGGAAGACCTTACTGTTAGTATCTTTGATGATGTGGACTGGAATCAACGGCCCCTAACAGAAGGTAAAAAAATCATCCTAGGTCACTTGTGTTCGATTCACCTAGAGTTCTTTTTAACGATTTTCATCCCCAAGCCCCACATCAAACCTCCTGAATCCCATTGTCAGGGGTTGGGTCTGGAATTTCCATTTCAGCAATCTTACAGATTAACCTTTATAGTCCTTCAAATTTGAGAATCGGTCTGCTATCTCCTGGCATGTCTGCATTTTCACATTTCTGTCCTTGCCCCCACCTCAATTCTGCCTCTCACCTCTCAGGTAACTTTCAGTTGAATTAATAGTAAGAGAGGCACATAGCAATTTAGGGGCAACCTGTGTACTCTGAACACTCGAAGTTGTAAAAATAAGTGATAAAATTGTTAATGTGATCATTCTTCTTCTCTTCTTTAGTAATAACCAGGAAGATTGAAAGATCCAAGTTCAACCCTTAGCTTAATGATTGACATCCGAGGCACATCTTCAGTTGAAATCTTCCTGTATCCACTCCACTGGCCTTCACTGACAGCCTACCACATGCCTTAAAAATAAAGGTATCATGGGTGAGAATAAGACTCAGCACTTGACCTTAAGGAAAGCTCATATCATACAAGAAAAGATAATCACTTTCTAGTGACTTCATGCACTATCTTAATTGAAGTAAGACCAACCTTCAATGAGCAAGAGATTTGGGAGCTCTGATCTGACACAGGAAGGCCAGAAACACTTCTTCCTCCCAGAGAACAAGCATGAAAGCTGGCTCTTGGAAAACAAGAAGATGGTTGCCGTGTGGAAAAGATATGAAGGGATCTTCCTGTGGGAAGGCAGAGACCATGTAGCATAGAAAAGCATGGGATGTTCTGGAAAGTGTGAGAAATGTAAATTACCTGCATTTTGGGTGGAGAGACAGGCGATGAAGCTAAAAGGAAGAACCAGTCAGATGAAAATATTTATACTAACAAATGAATCCAAGATTTTGAGGGCATGGACAGGTTTGGGCCAATAGAAAGAAATGCAACTCAGTTTCCGAATATGGTGAGTTCCAGTTGCATGTGGTTGGTCTGAGAGTCAGTTGAATATTTACTTTGAAGCTAAAGAGAAAGGTTTGGGTCAGTAATAGAGTCCTCAACTCAGTTTTGAAGCCCTAGGGATGGATAAGATCACATCTAAAGAAAGCACGTGAAAACCCTACCAGATAGCTTGGATAGTTCACAATGAGTATAATGTAGCAATTCAGGAAAATGACATTTTGATTTTCTTATTCCATAGAGTAGACAGCTCTCTTTTTTTCTTTTAAATTAATGTACTATTAAAGTGCTTAGCATAGATTTTTCTCGACCATCCTGACTCACTCTAATGGGACCAGACGCAGTGTAAATTTCACCAGTGGGGTGCGAGGCTGATTTAGACTCTGTGTTCCTGCTGGTGACTGTCAGAAAAGGGCTGCCGACGCTGCCAGCTGGGTGGCTGTTTTGTAATTTAGATACGATAAATCTAAGACAAGTAATCTCCCTTCAGAACCTTGAATTGCCTTCTTAGACGAATAATTTTCCAACTAGCTGGAGTTACATTTAAGCTACAGAACGGGATGAGAGCTTGGAGGACTCAGATTGTACTCTTATTTTGAGTAGAATTTGGTTTCCATTCATAGAAAATGTAGTGGAAAATTTCTCTGAAGCTATCAGCTTATGATTTTGCATACTTAAAGGAATGTTTGGTCTGGTGTGCTTTTCCGTAAGGCAATAGAGGTTGTCGGGATTGAGGTAGGATCTCCCCTCCAGCTTTGGGTGTAGTGAGTACGGACAGAAGCAGGAGCCTGTTTAGTTTAGACAAAACTTGAGCAGGGCTTATAATCCACGGGCTGGAAGTGGCAAGAAAATACCACTAGTGGCTTCTTACATGATGTGCCCTGCGTGCCAGGCACCCTTCAAGCCTTCCGCACAGAGAAGCTCACCGTGTGGTCCCCAACCTGTGGGCTGGGCCCCGGGGGGAAGGAGACACAGAGTGTGACTGGCCCTGCTCTTGGCCACGTGGACTATAAGTGTTGGAGCCGGGAATCTAACCTGGGCCATGGGGCCCCAGGGTTCACAGTCTGAACCGTGTGCTCTGCTTGAGCACCTACTGTGTGCCAGGCACTGTTCCAGAAGCCAGTGAGATCACAGTGACCAAGGCCGGCTACATCCTCCAGGACCAGCGTCCCTGGAACTTATACACCAAGTGCGAGATGCAGGAATATGGTTTAAAATAATACCTTGGGGTGGGAGAACGTTGCATATAATTTGTAAAAGAGGCTTCAACAGGCTAACATTTTCTTTTGGGGAAAAAAATTAACCACTAGCAGAATCTGATAATCCAAGTTAATTAAAATTTCAGGCATACACTAGTCAAAACCTGTTGTCTTTGAATCCCCTTTACTATCTAAATGGAATACTGAGCTCCCAGTGCCAAGACCAATGCAATTCACAGGTTCAATTACAACCTAAGAACAAGAGCTTTCATCATATGTTAGCTGTCTGCTACTTTGGGATAATGGCCAGCTGAACTGTTGAACTTACAGAATGATCTGTTGCTACGGCAACATGCTGCCCAGGGAGTGAAAGAGGGCATTTCATCATTACCTTGCTGATAATGCTTGGAAAGGCAATGGATGCAAATACAAAAGGTTTTCTTTTACTCCACAGTAACTCTGGGTCAATGAGACAAACGCTCAAAATATCTGTTGGATACAGCTGTGAGGAATCAAACGGAAACACACATAACCTATCCAGACCCTATGTGATTTGAAATAAAGTGATCTAGCATTCTGGGTTAGCAAGCAGTCTTGGTGCCTACAATAAATCTCCATGCCTTCCCCAAAGTGACCACTGTTAGTGGGGTTGTGTATTTCATGTGCAGGTATAATTTCCTCACAATATTCACTGTGCAAAAAAACATTAATGTTCCCTTAAACTACAACAAAAATAAGAGGAGAAATAAAAAGAAAAAAGTTTAAAAAATGTTGACCTCTCATGCATTGGTGGTGGGAATCTAAAATAATATGGCCCCTGTGGATAATAATTTGGCAGTTTCTGGCGTAACTAAACATACATGGGCCGTATCGCCAGCTATTTCATTCTTTCGCATGTATCCCAAAGCAACGAAGTCCTGTTTCCATATAATACATGCTCAGGATTGTTCATACCAGTTTCATCAGAAATAGTCCAAAGCTGAAAAGCTATAATAAATGTCCCTCCATAGGTGAATTATTGAGCAAACCATGGTTCTCCATACCAGGGAATATTATTTAGCAACATAAAGGAATGAACTACTGATACAGACAATGGCTTGGATGGATGTCCAGGGCATTAGGCAGAGTGAAAAAGCCAATCTCCAAAGGTTCTGTGCCATGTAATTCCAGGCCGATAACATTCTCAAAATGACAACATCGTAAAGAGGGAAACTAGATTAGTGGTTACCATCAGTTAGGGATGGTGGTAGAGAGGAAGGTGACACAAAGGGGATCTTTATGGTGACAAAATGAGTCTGTATCTTGACTACGGTTACGGTTACACAAAATTGCACAGATGAAGATGATAATTATATGCAACTATGCACACACACTGTGGCAATGTCACTATTCTAGTGTTTATCTTGTACCATAATCCTGTAACATGTAACCATTGGAGAGAAGCTCGATGGAGGGTACTTGAGACCTCCTGATAGCCTCTTTCCAACTTTCTGTAAATCTATAATTATTTCAATGTAAAAAAGTTCTAAAATAAACAAAAGCAAGCAGGGCTCACTCTCCTGTTGGAAGGTTAGTCGCGATCATTTTTTTTCCCTTGTTGCGTTTCAGAACAGGTGAGACAGATGCCATGCGGCCAAAGAAAAGTAGTGACCAAAGCAAAGCTGTGGCCTCTAGTTAAAATAAAGCTCTACAAAGCAAACAAACAAAAATCAGAAGGACCCTTCTCTAGTGGTCGTGATGGCTTCGTGGCAACGCATCACCTTCTGAAACAACCAGACAATGATCAATGGCATACCCTCTCACAGGAGATTGGTGACTTTCCCTTGGGCACATTATTAACAGGTGGCCCCAGGTGGCCAGGTGAGGAGTTAGGAGCCAGCTGCAGGTCCAGCACAGCATTCCCTGTCTGCATATCCGTGAGCCACTAGTTGACTTTTGAGGCCCTGGGTTATCTTACCTGCAACACAAGGTCTAGTGCAAAGATTTTCAAACATTTTTAAATATGGAAGCTTTGTAAACAAAATTTTAATGCTAATTTATTTTTGAGAGAGGGAGAGAGACAGAGAGAGAGAGAGCATGAGCAGGGGAGGGGCAGAGAGAGAGGGAGACACAGAATCCGAAGCAGGCTCCGGGGTCTGAGCTGTCAGCTGTCAGTACAGAGCCTGACTCAGGGCTCGAACTCACAAATGCTAAGATCAAGACCTGAGCTGAAGTCGGAAGCTTAATGGACTGAGTCACCCAGGTGCCCCTAGAGATGGAATCTTTTATTCAAAACTTTTTAAGGCCCGTTTCAATATGTGAAATGCACTCAAATGAAACTTGCCTTGCTGTGAATCATTCAACGGTTTGGTTGACATTCTCTGGGGCAGCAAGCGGACATTTCTGTACATCTCCAAGGTCTAGGTCTCTGTTGACCAAAGATGAAGCCTCCGGCCACAAGGCTGTAGGGCACTGGAAATGTGGTCAGTCTGACATGAGATGCTCTGTAAGTGCATCAGATTTCACACAGTATGAAAGAACAGAATGCAGGGGCACCTATGTGGCTCAGTCAGTTGAGCGTCCGACTTCAGCTCAGGTCATGATCTCACAGTTGGTAGGTTCGAGCCCTTCATCAGGATCTGTGCTGACAGCTCAGAGCCTGGAGCCTGCTTTGGATTCTGTGTCTCCTTCTCTCTCTGCCCCTCTCCCACTCATTCTCTGTCTCTCTCTATCTGTCAATAATAAATAAATGTAAAAAAAAAAAAAGAAGAAAAGAAAAAGAAAGAACAGAATGCAAGCTGTGTCATTTATCATTCTTTTATAATGGTTATACGCGTAAATCCTAATTTTTATATAGACTGGGTTAAATAAAGTTAAACTAAAATTAACCTCATCTTTTTATCTTTTACTTTTCTAACAGTGGCTGCTAGACAACTCAAAATTAATTATGAGGATTGTCATGTATTTCTGCTGGACAGTATTGGTCTAGAAAAACCCAGTCCCCACCTCCAGACATCGGTGCTCAGAGATTTGGGGGGATTTTAATCATTACAGATGTACACGTCCCATGTGGAAGGCACCTCGTTCCCATGAAATGCAGTAGGAATTTGTCCTGGCAGCTTTATTTACTACCACACTCTGCTCCAAGAATATCATTTCATTTAAACCCAATACTTTTTAAATTTCCTGCTGAAAACACATTTTTTTCCCAGTTGCTCTCCCTATACTGTAACTCCTTTGCTGTAGGACTCAGGGNTTTAAGTCACACTCCATTTTTGTGATAAGTCAGGGCAAATATTTCTTCTCCAGCAGTCCCTCTTAACATTGAATTTATGACTGTTTCATGTGATGATGTACAAGCCATACCTCGGTAAGCCAGTCTTATTTATGACCTTTGCCTTTTCCTTTGATCATTTTCCTGATGGTTCCGATTACTGAGGTTGAAATGAGTCTGTTATTACAGCAACCCAATCTTCCTCCGCATTTTCTACCTGCTTTCTGACTTGCTCCTCATCTTCTGGGACTTCATTAGTCACCCGCAAAAATCAATATTATGAATTGTTTAGACCTACAATCTGATGATTTTTGCCCAGGAGAGTTCTCTGATCACAAGTAAACATGCAGGGAAGCCCTTTAGTGGGTCCAAGAATAGTTTCCTGTATCTTTGGGACATTATCTCTTCCTCTGACTTCTAGAAATACGCTTTGTGATTTTTTTGTTTACTTCCATGCACTTGTCCATATTTTGTATTTTAAAAAGTAGGCATTATACTTTATAAACAACATTAGATATTTATTAATTTGTTGACTGATGATAGACATAGAAGTATGGATTATTGTTCTGGATATGACTTTTTTTTTTAAATCAAGCTTTTAAGAGAGTTTGGTGGTTTCCTTCAAAATTAAGCATGCTCTTACCATAGGATCCAACATTGAGTTCTTGGTATTTACCCAGAGTTGAAAACTTATGTCCACACAAAAGACCTGCTCACAGATGTTTATAAAAATGTATTCACAGTTGGGGTGCCTCGGTGGCTCAGTCAGTTAAGCATCTGACTTCGGCTCAGGTCACGATCTAGTGGTTCGTGGGTTCGAGCCCCACATCGGGCTCTGTGCTGACAGCTCAGAGCCCAGAACCTGCTTCAGATTCTGGGTCCCCGTCTCTCTCAGCCCCCTTCCTCCTGCTCATGCTCTGTCTCTCAAAAATAAAGATTAGAAAAAAATTTTAAAAACATACTCATAATTGCCAAAACTTGGAAGCAACTGAGATATCCTCCAGGATGGTGGTGAATGGATACATGAACTCTAGTGCATGCAGATAATGGAATGTTATTCAATGCTAAAAAGAAATTAGCTATCAAGTTGTGAAAAGACATGACGGAACCTTATACACATATTCCCCTGTGAAATAAGCCACTCTGAAAAAGCTACATATTGCATGATTCCAGCTATATGACATTTTGGAAAAGGCAAAATGATGGAGAGAGGAAAGAGATCAGCGGTTGTCAGGGCTTTGGGGAGTGGAGATAAAGAAACAGAGCAGAGAGGATTTTCAGGGCAGTGAGGCCGCTCTGTGTGGCACTGAACTGGTGAGCACCTGTCACCCACGTCTGTCCAAACTCATAGAATGCACAACACCAAGACTGACTCTTGAGGGACAACATGGACTCTGAGAGATTTTGATGTGTCAATGCCGTGAATCAGGATTGCACAGCGCTGGTGGGGATACTGATGGGGGGGAGGTTGTGAATTTGTTGGGGCAGAACACGTATGGGTAATCTCTGTACTTTTTTTCAATTTTGCCGTGACCTGAAGACTGGTCCAGAAAAACACTCTTTAAAGTAAAAAATAACATTTGAAAGAAATAAATAAAAAGATAAGCTAGTATTTGTAGGTACACAAGTGAGGAGCCTTATCCTGTTTTAATAATGTATTATGTTTATGTTTAATAATCATGAATTTTTAAAATTCATGTTTTTGCCTCCTAACATGTAATTTCCTCCCATGTTCTTGGGTGGAAATTGTGAATTGCAAGATTGAGTGTAATGTGGTTTCATATTTAAAAAAAAAACATGTTAAGGGTGTCTCGGTGGCTCAGTAGGTTAAGCATCTGACTTCGGCTTAGGTCATGATCTCACCGTTCTTGAGTTCAAGCCCTGCGTCCGGCTCTGTGTGGACAGCTCGGAGCCTGGGAACCTGCTTTAGATTCTATGTCTCCCTCTCTCTCTGCCCCTCACTGCTTTCTCTCCCTGGCCTCAAATATAAATAAAAACATTTTAAAAAGTCAAAAAATACAGGCATGAACTTAGTGAATGATTATGAATCAAATTTCCTTACTTTACTTTCATTATAGGTTTCGTAGGTAACTGTGTACCCTTAAACACCATAGGTTTTTTCTTTAATATTTCCCTGTTGTTTTTTTTTAAGTGGTTTTACCAGGTTATAACAGCCATTGCAATAAATTACATATATTTAACTTGGACCACTGGATATATTTAGATACAGATATACACTATGAAACTACCAATACAATCAAGGCATCGAACATATTTATTTCCATACAAGTTTCCTTGTTTGAAATCCTCAATGATAATGATGTCCCCCATCTCTTTCTCGCATTATGCAACCCTTTGCCTCTGTGCCCAGCTCACCACTGCTCAGCTCTCTGACACTATAGTTTGCATTGTATGTAAATGGAATCACACAATGTGTGACTCTCTTTTTGGCTTCTTTTACTCAAGTTTTATTTTGATATCCATCTATAGTGTTTGCATTACTAATGGCCCATGCTTTTGTCTGCTGAATAATAGTTGATCCTATGGATCCGCTATAATCTATCCAGTCACCTGCTGAAAGACTTCTGGATTGTTTTAATTGTTGCCCTATCACAAATAAACCTGCTGTGAACATTTATGAAGAAGGTTTATTGACAGATGTTTCCATTGATCTTGGGTGAGTACCTAGGTGTGTAGCATCCGCGTCACCTGGTACCAATACCTTTAAATGTTCATAGACTATTGTACTGTTTCCAAATGGCCCGTGCCATTGTTCAACACTTCCCATCAGGAGCGCCTAAGAATCCCAACCCCTCTTCATCCTTGCCAACAGTGGTTTACCGACAAATGTGTTGGTTTTCATGGAGCTGGTGATTTCCACATTTCTGTGATTGATTTCTCATTACATTCCCTGTGCTCAGAGCACACTCCATGTGTTTTGAAATTTTTTTAATGTTTATTTAACTTTTGAGAGACAGAGCGTGAACACGGGAGGGGCAGGAGAGAGGTAGATACAGAATCCAATGCAGGCTCCAAGCCCTGACCTGTCAGCACAGAGTCCAACGTGGGGCTTGAACTCATAGACTGCAAGATCATGACCTGAGTGATCATGACCAACTGAGGCACCCAGACGCTCCTGAAATGTTTTGTTTATCGATACTATTTTTCTTTCTGTCTGTCTATTTATTTATTTATCACCTAAATTATAGTCCATCCTGGGAAAAATTCCATGTATACTTGAAAAGAATGTGATTCTGCCATGTTAGGACTGAGGACTTCATAACACAGTTAGATAAACATGGTGGACACCACTTTTCAAGTCTAGTCATGTTCTTTCTTGATACTTTATAACATATTTCTAAAATAGTGTTCTATGAATTGCTGAGAGGGCAGTGTGTGAAAATACCCAACTACGCTTGTAAATGTGTCTGTCTCTGTAGTTCTAGAAGTCTTTGCTCATGAATTCTGAAGTTCCTTACTGGTTGCACACATGTTCACTATTACTCTGTCCTATTAATGAAACAGTATCTCCATCTATGGTGAATGGATTTCTTGCCTTGAAATGCACTTTGGTATTAATTAAACCACTTCAGCAATCTTGATTAATGTTAGTTTGCTGTAACTTTTTCCATCATTTTATTTAGCAGAGTTGCACCTTTTTATTTAAAATGAGAAGGGTTGTTTGTTTGTTTGTTTTATTTTTTTTTAAGTTCATTCATTTTTGAGAGAAGGAGACAGAGCATTGGCAGGGGAGGGGCAGAGAGAGAGACACAGAATTTGAAGCAGACTCCACACTCTGACCTGTCAGCAAAGAGCCCGATGAAGGGCTTGAACTCAGGAACAGACAGATCATGACCTGAGCTGAAGTTAGATGCCCAACCAACTGAGCTACCCAGGTGTCCTTGTTTTTGGTCTTTTGTAAACAGCTTATATTTGGGTCTTGCTTTTTTAATCCAGCCTAGCAATTTATGCCTTTTTAATTGATATAATTAAACCATTTATTTTAATCTGATTACTGACCCACTTGTTTTTAGCCCATTGTATTACATTTGGTTTTCTGTTTGTTACACCTAGTGTTTTCTCCTTGTTTCCTTATGGTCTCTCTTATTTTGGATTGAGTATTTTAATTTTTTAAATGCTTATTTATTAATTTTGAGGGGGCTGCAGAGAGAGAGAGCGAGAGAGAGAATCCCAAGCAGGCTCCATGCTGTCAGCACTGAGCTCAACATGGGGCTCAGTCTCACACATCCCGAGATCTTGACCTGAGCCAAAATCAAGAGTCAGATGCTTACCAACCAAGCCCCCCAGGCACTCCATAACTGGGTATTTTTAAAAATGATATTTATAGCTGTGGGCTATGTGGTCAGACAAGACCGTACAATTCCTAACTCTGTCCTTTACTAGCCTTACTAACCCACTACTTTCTGTGAGTTTGGTTAACGGACTGCATTCCCTGAGTCTCCATGTTCTTATTTCGTACCGCACACTGTGAGTGTTGAATAATACTGTGTAAGGGACTGTATAAGCTCTGTAACCAATGGTAGCTTCTTGATGCCTTGGTTTTGTCATGTATGAAACTAGGATAAATACTTACCTCACAGAGCTGTGTAAGGGTGGAATAGCTTACGTAAGCATAGTTTGTTGTTGTTGTTTTGAAAGAGAGAGAGAGAGCGCGAGAGAGCACATGAAAGCAGGGGAAGGGGCAGAGCGAGACACGGAATCTTAAGCAGGCTCCATGCCCAGTGCAGAGCCTGACGTAGGCTCTATCCCACGACCTGAGCATAAATCAAGAGTCAGTCGCTTAACCAACTGAGCCACCCAGGTGCCCCATCACTCTTAAATCATCACTTAATCACTGCCATTGGTCCATGATTCTTGGCTATCACTAATAAATGCCAGTTTCTTCTTTGTTAAGAAAACAAGCATCTGCCTTTATCCTTTGCCACACACAGAGAAACACAACTGCAATCACTGCGCTATGCACGCACCTGTTTAATCTCCACAGATTGTTTTGGGACACCTCAAACGCATCTATTCTTCATAACACCCGTGAAGAACGTGCTGGTCGAGCCTAGAACTCGGCTGGGCATCAGGAAGACAACAGCGGGTAAAAATGTAAGTGTCTTTTACTCTTAGGGAACTTAACGCTCTGATTTGGGAGACCATGTGGTCTGGTTCAGGAGAAGTTAGTCAAATAATCACACAAAGTGTAAAATTGCACCTGTAAGTGGGTCAGAAGAGATGTTCATGAAAATAACCAGTTTTATGGGAATGGGAATTACAACACCCTACTAACTGAGACAGGAAAGTAGTTTGTTGAGGAAGACATGGGGGTGGGGTAGTGAAGGCTGGAGATTGTTGCAGAGAAAGGGTAAGGCACTTGGGCAGGTGAAAGGAAGTTGAGTCCTCTGAGGCCCTTGAAGATGGTAAGTGTGAGTGAAGCATGGAGAATGGAGGGGAGGTGGGAGATAAGAGGAGAGGGAGGCAGGAGCCTGAGGTCTAAACCCTTAGCATGGTAGAGAAGCTTCAGTCTTATCCTGAGAGCAATGGGAAGACTTTCAAGTGTACTAGCTCAAAGGGGGAGCGGTGGCCTGATTCCAGTGGATAAGAGCCACATATGCTCATTTTCCATGAGTGGTTGATTCCTAAGAGAGAACTACTTATTTCCAAGAGAAACAGAACTCAGACCTACTGACAACTAATTAATACTCCCTCTTATTAGCTTCTTGATTTTGTTTTCTCAGAAGGAGTAGGTCATTTTTATTTTGTTATGTATCTCAATGAGAGCAGGTTGGGTCCCCCCCCCCCCCCCCCCCC
>NW_027551559.1:5445811-5492820 GCF_008692635.1 Crocuta crocuta
TTGATCATTCTAAAATGGGTCTGCATTTTCCAAATATTTTACACATGATCTTGCAGCTCCAGATCAGGATGACTGAACCTGTACACAACTCCCTCGACCGGGGTTCAGGGATGTGGTTTCAGGTGTGTATCAGAGGAAGGGAGGGAAGCTAGCCAGTCTCAAAAAGAAGACACAAGATCAAGTGGTCAAGAATAGCCATGGTGCGAATACTCTTGGAGTATCATGAGTTACTTCGTGGATGGAGAACAAACTCTGGCAGAGAGCCCTGGGTGTTCCTCTCCCCACTCTTCAGGAAGAAAAGCAGGACCCCAGAACTTGAAAATGTATGTCTGTAAGATAGGATGCTATTTTCTCCCTAAGAAATAATTGAGGTCTTCCAACGTACAGCTCATTGCCTCCCTTCAGTTGTAAGAAAGGGAGACCTTGAGGTCATGATAGCAAAAGGACTTTTCCAGTTTTAAAATCATTTTAGATGTGTATTATTTAGCCTATAATTATATTTCAGTGGACAAATATGTCTTTACCTATTATTCACACTGGTTTATAAAATGAGCTATTACATTTCATAATTTGGTTATTAAGTATTGAGTTATACACACTAATAACTCCTGCACAAATTAGTGTTTTATATTTTTCAGATATATTTTACACATACATTTATTCTTCTGCTTTCTCACCATAATTTATAAAATGAGATAAAAAGGTTAGATTTTAGGGTCAATCTCTTAGTGATGTGGAATCTGAATCAGAGAGCATAAGCAACTTGTCCAAGGAATCATTGTCAGCTGGGTTAAAGCAAAAATCGTATCCGGCAAGCAGACTTTATTTAAGACTATTGCAAAAGGGGAAAGAGTCAGGAACTGAATGTGGACTCAACTCCTGAGCAAAGATGAAGTTTTTTAACTGCTGGTGTGAACTAGTAGAAAAGTGCCAGAAGACTATGGGTTTGTTCATTAATAGAATGTGTCCAACACATTGACTTATTCCTGAGTTTGTGATGCAGTTCTCTGTTGATTAAGCGATCTGCATTTGCTGATAAGTAGGTACCCATTGAAAGTAGGTTCCTCCCCTCCCACAGAGTCTGGGAGATAAGGACCCTAATTTCCTTGTAGATTACATTTCAAAGGGATGTCTCCCAGGTCTTTGAAAGGGACAATCCTGTGTTGTAAAAGTGACAAAGACTTTAAAAAGAAGAGAAATTATTTCCATTCTTCAAAACATTGAAAATGTTCTTTTTATAATTTTTTTTAAAAAATTTTAATGTTTTTTTTTTTTATTTATTTCTGAGAGTGAGAGAGAGAGCATGAGCAGGGGAGGGTCATAGAGGGAGATACAGAATCTGAAACAGGNTCTAAGTAAATGCTCTAAGCAAAAGGAAGTGAGGGGCATAGGTCAGGAAGAAGCCAGTCTAACTTATGGCCAAGGCGAGGGGAATTTTAAGGCCTCTGGGTCTGCNCCTAAGTAAATGCTCTATGCCAAAGGAGGTGAGGGGGGGGGTCAGGAAGAAGCCAGTCTAACTTATGGCCAAGGCGAGGGGAATTTTAAGGCCTCTGGGTCTGCGGTAAAGCACTAACTAGGATTCTGAGTTCTTCCTGTCACTTCCTGTCCTGAGCCTCCTTCAGCTCAGGGGAACATGAGCTCCCCAAGGCTCAGGCTTGTTTGTTTCCAGGTTCCCTTCATCCTTCAGCCTGGTTCCCCGGACAAGACAGACTATGGAACGAACCAATGAACCCTCAGTTCCTCCCCTCACTGCTATTTTACTATTAACCTGGAAAGAACATCCAAATCCTTAGGAGAGGGTGAAATTCCCCCCATATGGAAAAGTGTGGTGATTTAAGACAGTGGCAAACAAGCTGGAAACCCTTGGGCCTTAGGGACTATTTTTATTTTCATTTTATTAACCAGCTGGGGAGACAAGAAAAGTAGGACATGGGAACAATCTTAATCGGTATAAAAATGGAGTAGCCCTGAAATTGAAATCTCCCTTTATGAATCTGGTTTGGAAAAAAACGGTACCATTAAACAACTGACTACCTCTGCGTTTGTGTAGGCTGGTGTCTGGATGGGATTAATCCAGTTAGCCTCTGGTAGTGTCATTTGGACCACAAAATTAACACTTCGTTAAGAAAATTAGTATGAAAAATAGGTAACTGCAGAGCAATTATTGCTTGAAAGGGTGAAGTTTCAAAAGGTGGAGTTAAGAGGGTGGCGCTTCTATTAATTAAATATTCTCAGAAGACAGTACCTGCCTGGTGGGAGAAACACGTGATGCTTCCAGGGTTCAAGAGGAACCGCAGGAAGCCTGCGACGTCCTTCATCCCAGCAACGCATCATGAGTCCTTCAGGGTGGGGCACGTAAAGATGAATGGCATCCACCCATGTTACAAAATACACCTCCTCCCTTCAAAATCAACTTCATGTTTTCCAAATCTCCATGTCGAGCTTTGGTCTGCCTTGGCTTTGAGATAGCCTCTAGACACTGTGGCCTTTCTTTAGTTAGTTCATTCATCACATATTTACTGAACTTACTATTTGCCAAGCATGGAGCCAGGTCCTGGGTGCATGCGGATGGGGAGGCGGCTCTGACCCTGCTTTCGTGGGGCTGAAAGTTTGATGTGAAATTACAGCATAAGTAAGAGTTCCTTAATATCTATTGAGGATTTGAGCTAAAGGGACTTGGCACTAACTGCGAGTTTGCTTTACCTTAAAATGCATTTATCGTTAAAGAGAGATTCTGGAGTAGATTCAAAACCAACCTACTGGCCTAACATTCATATCAAAGTTGTTTTTAAAGCTATAGCAGAGTAATAACGTGAGTTTTCCCAACTTGAGTTTCCAATAAGTAGAGGATTATTGGGGCACCTGGTGGCTCCGTCAGTTAAGCGTCTGACTTCAGCTCAGGTCATGATCACACAGTTTGCGGGTTCGAGCCCCACACCGGGCTCTGTGCTGACAGCCTGTTCAGATTCTGTGTTTCCCCCTCTGCTCATCTCATGCTCATGCTCTGTCTCTCATTTTTAAAAAAAACTAATAAAAAGAAGAGGATTATTAATAAAATAATGGCACGTCTGCACATTGGATTATTTTGATGCCTTTAAGTGATGATTATGAAGAAATAGTCATAANTGTTCAGATTCTGTGTTTCTCCCTCTGCTCATCTCATGCTCATGCTCTGTCTCTCATTTTTAAAAAAACTAATAAAAAGAAGAGGATTATTAATAAAATAATGGCACATCTGCACATTGGATTATTTTGATGTCTTTAAGTGATGATTATGAAGAAATAGTCATAAGATTCATTGAGGAGAACAAGACAGCATTATATGTATGCTATCATTATAATGATTTAAAAATAGAGCAAAGGTCAAAATTAAATACATTAAACTACTAATTAAGATTATGTTAGTACCTTATTAAAGGGACACTGAGTGAGAAGGGCCTGTGTTAAAAGAAGTAGGTAATTACCCAAAATCCTGGGAGTTAGGCTGTGTGTCTAAGGAGTCACTTGAAATGCAGTAGGAGGTAGAACATTGTGATGCATTAACTCACCCAGTAAATTATGGAACAGTCATTACATTGGTGTTTGTCCTGTAATAACCAGGGACAGAGCTAGACTTGGGACTGAACTTATAATTTATAAGCTTGTGCAATTTACTTTTTTAAAAGAAGTAGATTTTGTTTCTTAGAGTAGTAAAGCTGAGTGCAGCAAGTCCTTGGATGGCTTCTTCCCATGCAAACACACGATCCCTCACTCTCAACAACCCCCACCCCTGAAGTGGTACATTTGTTATAATCCATGGACCTGCAATGACACGTCACTCAAAGTTCGTAATTTACATTAGGGGTCATTCCTGGTGCTGTACGTTCTGCGGGTTTGAACAACCATATAATGGCTGTACCATTTACACTATTTACACTATTACACAGAATCGTTTCCCTGCCCTGAAACTCCTCTGTGGTCTGCCCATTCATCTAGCCCTCCCCCAATGCCTGGCAACCGCTAATCTTGTTTTAATTTTTTTAATGCTTCTTTATTTATTGGAGGGGGGGAGAGAGAGAGAGAGAGGAAGTGAGAGAGAGAGGAGAGAGAGAAAGCACATGTACAAGCAGGAGGAGGGGTAGAAGAGAGATTGGGAGAGAGAAAATCCCAAGCAGGCTCTGCGACGTCAGTCAGCATAGAGCCTGATGCGGGCCTTGAACTCACAAACTGTGAGATCATCACTTGCGTAAAGAAAGTCAGATGCGTCACCGAATGAACCCCCCAGGCATGATGGAAAACATCATGACATCTCACATGCTTTATCAGATAATGAACCTTTTTGCACATTTACCATTTTCACATTTGCACATTTAGCATTTTCTGTATATTTACAAACACACCTGAAGCAATGTACTGTATAAGAATTTTTAATTATGTTGGGGCATAAGTCAGAATAACCATATGCATCCCATCACGGAAAAAAAACTTTGTTCTCATTTAATTCATAAATACTTATGCCTCAAAATAGCTCTGTGGGTTGGGGATGACCATTCCAGTTACAGAAGAGGAAACTGAAGAAAATAAATTCTCCGAGTGGATGTGCAAACTTCCTCATTTGTGAAGAAGTTGGGATGTGTTTCTCTGCCATATTGTTGACCTACTGCCTTGAGACTCTGTATGTTAGTTCTAGGAAAACAATGTCAGTAACGTGGCTCTTAGCTAATTGGAAGTGTGTCATTTGCACAGGATTTGGGAAGCACGTTGAACTCTGCGAGCATTGCTCCTTTGACATGTAGCAACTTCCAGATGCAGTGCTGTCTGTCGTCCTGCGCCCACGGCAATAACCATAGTGGTAAAAGTCCAGTTCTTGGTAATGATAATCATATGTATTCAGTTGGTTCACAGTAGGAAAGTGTGGAATCACAGCCACAGCAAAATGAAATAGAAGAGTTTTTTTCAAAAAGTTTTTCCCTTGGAAGTCTTTGACATTCAAGCTTGCTTTGTTTTTTTAATATAAAAAAATCTTTAAGTGTAGTTAAGATAAAATTGCATTAGTGAGAAAGGAACATTAAAACAAAATCAATTTCTACATGAAGCCAAAAACAATTCTTTTAAATACTTACGTACAAGAAGTTCAAGTAGGAATGTCAGCAAAAAATGAAATAAATATATAAGGATGGAATATATTTAGGGAATGATAACTTTTTTTGTTTTCCTTTTTTAAATGGTTTAAATGTTTTTGGTATTTAAATCCAAGTTAGTTAACACAGAGTGTAATAATGATTTCAGTGAATGAATTAGTGATTCATCACTTACATAAAACGCCCTGTGCCCATCCCAAGTGCCCTCCTTAATGCCCTTTTCCCATTTAGCCCATCTTCCCCCCCAAAACCCCTCCAGCAGCCCTCAGCTTGCTTTCTATACTTAAGAGTCTTTTTTTTGTCCTCCTCCTTGCTTTTATATTATTTTGCTTCCCTTCCTTCATGTTCATTTGTTTTGTATCTTAAATTCCACATATGAGTGAAATCATATATTTGTCTTTCTGTGACTGACTTATTTCGCTTAGCATAATACACTCGAGTTCCATCCACATTGTTGCAAATGGCAAGATTTCATTCTTTTTTATCGCAAAGTAATGCTCCATCATATATATAAGCCACACCTTCTTTTCCATTCATCAGTCAATGGACATCTGGGCTTTTTCCATACTGTGGCTATTGTCAATCGTACTGCTATAAAAATTGGGGTGATGTTACCCTTCAAAACAGCACACCTGTATCCTTTGGATAAATATCTAATAGTGTAATTGCTGGGTCGTAAGGTAGTTCTAATTTTAATTTTTTGAGGAACTTCCATACTATTTTCCATAGTGGCTGCATTAGTTTGCATTCCGACCAGTAGTTAAGCTTGCTTTAAAATAAAAATTTGTATTATGTTGAAACTGGTTGATTTAACTGGTGCCCAAGTTTTTCCCCATGTGGACTGGCTAATTTGGTATCCCCTTGGGTCTAGAAATTGGTCTTTCATTCAGACACAGTACAGTAGATAGTATTGGCCCATGAAGGGAGTGTGGACATATAACCTTTATAAAGATGTATGACCTTAGATTATAAGAGCCATAAAGTTCATGCCTTTAACATTTAAATTGACTTTTGGAATTTTTCCTAAGCAAATGACTCAATTGAATCAAATGACCATTTGTATGAAAGTACATATTACTTTGTGATATGAAATGAATGAAGATAGCTACAGTATCCTAAAGGATGGAAATGTTCAGTAAATTCTGTAACCAAATGTAATGACTAGAAACATAAAGACAAATATGGAGTTTACGCATAAGCATTAAAAATATGAGTGTTTTTTGTGTTTTTTTAAATGTTTATTTATTTTGAGAGAGTCTAAGAAGGGGAGGAGGAGAGAGAAGGGGACTGAGGATCTGAAGTGGGCCCTGTGCTGACTGCAGAGAGCCTGATGCAGGGATTGAATTCACTAACTATGAGATCATGACCTGAGCAGAAGTCGGATGCATACACACACACACACGCACACACACACACACACAAAACCATGTACAAGTGCTTTTGCTATAAAACCATATATTCTTCTTTTTTTTTAAATTCACTTATTTTTAAGAGAGAGAGACAGAGCACGAGCAGGGGAGGGGCAGAGAGAGAGGGAGACACAGAATCTGAAACAGGCTACAGGCTCTGAGCTGTGGGCACAGAGCCCAAAGCAGGGCTCAAACCCACGAACCGTGAGATCATGACCTGAGCCGAAGTCAGATGCTTAACCAACTGAGCCGCCCAGGTGCCTCAAAACCGTATGTTTTTCTTGACGAATTTTATTCTGGAAAACCTCACACTAGAATTGACATGACTCATTGGAACAACAGGCCACTCAAAACCTTTGCAGCCCTGAGGCTGTTTTGTGCTTGTAAAATGTTTAGCAACAACCCCAGGCTCCACCCTTGAATTATCAGCTGTGAGGAACTAACCAAATAAATGTCAATTTGTACTTAAAGAACCTAATAGTTAAGAGGATCATAAAATTCCCAAGGATTCAGTGAAAAATTGTTGCTTTTTAAAAATTTAAATGTTGGGGCGCCTGGGTGGCTTAGTCGGTTAAGCGTCCGACTTTCGCTTAGGTCATGATCTTGCGGTTTGTGGGTTCGAGCCCCGCGTCGGGCTCTGTGCTGACTGCCAGCTCAGAGCCTGGAGCCTCTTTCAGTCTGTGACTCCCTCTCTCTCTGACCCTCCCCTGCTCACGCTGTCTCTCTCTCTGTCTCCTAGAAATAAATAAAACATTAAAAAAAATTTTAAATGTTTATGTATTTTGAGAGACCGCACAAGCAGGAAAGGACAGAGAGAGAGGAAGAGAGAGAATCCCAAGCAGGTACCACTCTGTCAACACAGAGCCTGATTCAGGGCTAGATCTCACGCACCATGAGATCATGACCTGAACTGAAATCAAAGACAGCTGCTCAACCGACTGAGTCACCGAGGAGCGTCGCATGTTGCTTTTTAACAACTGATATCACCATTTTCTCCATGCATTCAAGTTGATAAAGTATAAGTAGCTATTTTTAAACGTAAAGGTAAAGCCCAAATAAGAATGCATATTATTGTTTTGTTAAACACACACACACACACACACAAGAAAGTAGAAATATATCCTTCTTCTAGTAGCAAACCTACCTCTAAATACATATTTAGTTCTGAGACATATTCTCAGTAATAAAGTGTGAAATCTTAGGATTCTGACCAACAGTCTTCCCTAAATTGTGATCCTTTCAAAACCAGGACAATATGCAAAATGGGAGTAGTCTGAGTTCTCCAACTTAAAACAGAAAGACAAGAACTTCAGTAACTACAGAGGGAAGCACAAAGTGGGGTAAAGAGAAGCTGTCGCCCTGGACTTCATGATCCTTATTGTCACCGAATGCCTGTGAATTTCCCTCGGTTACTCTGAGGAAGCCATCTTCCCAAAATAACACTTTTTGCTGCAGCGTGGAAGTAATTGACCACTTTTTCTTAATGTGTAATTTAGAATAAAGGTTAAAGCAATAAAAATTTTGCCCACAGCATAAAATATTCTGCACAAGGAAAAAAAAACATATTATATTCTATTATGGAATTGGATTTTGTATTTGGATAGAAAAAAATACACAGATTTTAAGCTTTGAGCAGAATTTTAAATATATAAACCACCTTTGACATTATCAGGAGAAAGAAATATTATTATTGAGGCAGCTCTTTTATTTGAAACCGCTTAAACTTTCGGCATGTACCATTGTGCTGATTTTTAGGTCTGTGGAGAACTTTGGGAGAAGAAGCTTGGCAAAAATCCAGGGAATTCTGTGTTGTGTATCTATCAGAGAGGGCAGAGTTAAAAACTAGGCCCTCACTAGGCATTAGAGAAGGTGTCAGTAGGCACTGTCGTGTGGTTGACTGGTACAAAATTAATAATAATGCCTTGTATTAGCGTTCTTGAGAGAAAAGCACTAGTAGAAAAAAACTAAATATATATAAGACCATATAAATATATATAGGTATTTATACGTACATATATAAGAGCTTATATAAATATATAAATGTATATACAAACTCATATAAATATAATATAGTAAATTATAAATATATATACATATAAATATAATTAAATATATAAGCTCATGCTTATGGAGGCCAAGAAGTCCCACACACTTTCAACAAGCGGAAGACTCAGGAACGCTGGTGTGGGAACCCAGCCTGAGAATCCGGTTGCTGATGGATGCAGATTCCAGTCCAGATCTGAAGGCCTGAGCATCTGGGAGTGCCGAGGGCAGAAGAATGTTAGTGTCCCAACTCAAACAATCTTCCCGCTGTCTTTGGTCCTAAGTAGATTGAATGCCGCTGCCCCACACTGGGTCGGTGGGGGGTGGGGTAGGCACAGGGATTTGCTGAGCAAATTGATTTACTAGCAATTCAAATGCTAATTTCATCTGGAAACACCCTGGGGACACACTTGTAAATAAGGTTTAGCCAAACCTCTAGGCATCCAGGATCCTGTCACGTTGACACATAAAATTAAGCGTCACAAAATCCTGTTAGCTTAGAATTCCACTTGTCCAATAGTAGTAACTTTTGCAAAAAGGATGTTCATTGCAACCTGGTTTTTAACAACAAAAATTTGAAAATAACCTAAATTTCCTTCAATAGGAAATCATCTACATGAACTTAAGCTTATTCTTGTAATGGCATATTCTGCAGCTTTTTTTTAAAATTATTTTTTTAATGTTTATTTATTTTTGAGGGAATGAGAGACACAGAGTCTAAGTGGGGGAGGGGCAGAGAAGGAGACACTGCATCCTAAGCAGGCTCCAGGCTCTGAGCTGTCAGCAGAGAGCCGGACACAGGGTTAGAACTCACCGAACCGACCCCGACTGTGAGATCCTGACCTGAACTGAAGTCCGTGCTTAACCAACTTAACCACCCAGGCGCCCCTGAAGTTTTTTAAAAAAGGGAAATAGAGGGGCGCCTGGGTAGCTCAATCAGTTAAGTGCTGACTTCAATTCAGGTCATGATCTCATGGTGGTCCATGAGTTCGAACCCCCAGTCGGGCTCTGTGCTGACAACTCAAAGCCTGGAGCCTGCTTCAGATTCTGTGTCTCCTTCTCTCTCTGCCCCTCTCCCGTTCACACTCTGTCTCTCTCTCTCTCAAAGATAAATAGACATTAACAAATGTTTTTAAAGGGAAATAGATTTAATAATGACTGACATGAAAATGTGTTAATAAATAAAAAAGGCAGAAGTGAAGCCGTTTGTATAATTCTTGAGCCACATCGATGTTAATTTCTTCATTGTGATGAATGTGTTCCAGTTATATTAGATGTCAACTTTGAGCGAAGGCTGGGGGAAGCCTATACAGGACTCCTGTACTCTGCAACTCTTCTGTGAATCTAAAATTATCCTAGAATAAAAATTCAAGTACACACACCACAGTACATTTCTACTCTATTGCAAATAATATACCGTATAATGGATTATTTACATGGAACGGGACTCTCAAAATGAAAGATAAATATGGGAGGAAACTATGAAGATGGGTTAGCAAGTGTCCCATGCTAAGTCGTGTGAGGCTGGTGTAAAGACAGATATTAATACCTCCTTATCTCTTAGCTCACACAAGAGCCCTCTGGAGAAGACGCAAGAGGGAGGGCTGGAAAACAGGGAGAGGTTGAAAGTTGCAAATCTCAAGTGGCAGCGTCTTTAATGCTTCAAAAGATTGGGGTAAGCAGTTAGTGGTTTGAATTATTCTGTCATTCTGGACTCAGGCGTTGAGGGAAACACCGAAATAGCCCGGAAACTGTATGGAGAGAGCAGCAGTTGTATTTTCACCAGACAGGGAGTGACGGAAGCTATGGAAATTGACCTTTGGGGGGAAAATCCCTTCTGTGGGTTCATTCACACTGCAGTTCATCAACTCTGAATGGCGCCAGCAGCGGATGGAACTTCATTCCCGTCTTCTACCACAGCTTCTTGCAGGAGGAGCCAAGTGCCGGGAGCCGAACCGGCCTCTCTGGATGGCAATCACGGCAAGGAAGTGANTAAAACATAAACCCAGGTGCAGAGACTGACGATTTAGGGCCCCCATGTTAGTTTCCACAAATAAACCAATTCAGAAACATTTATCTTCTTGAGGGCCAGACAGAATAACTCCTAGCTTATCTATATACAACTTAACTTGTATGTTATGCTGTTTTTCACTAAGAACGTTCTGTTAATTTATATCACAAAAGGCCTCCCATCGTAAGAAATTCCTTTCTATGACTTCATCTTGTTGCTGAACCTTAAAATAAAGATACCAAAACCGACAGGACAGAGATGCCTGCCTGGTGATCGGAAAGAATCTTGGGCCTCTCTCACTCTCTCTCGCCGACACCGTCCATCCTTCAGGGACCCCTGGACCTGTCGGAGCCGGCGCGGCCTCCAACAGCCAAGCGCAGTAGGGAATCCGCAGCTTCACCAGCCTCTGTGGGTATAAAATATTAGAGACCCCATGAGAAAGGAGGCGGGACAGATGCATAAATGCAGTGGTTGAACCGGGAAAGGACCAACCAGTCACGTCAGAAAACGTGTCCTGTTGTTTTGAGAGAAATGGAACAAAACACGGTTTGCCTGTATTTTCATAAACAAAACGGTGTCCGCATCGCTTTGAAATGGTGGGGTGCACGTATAGTCTGAACCCCGGAAAAGAACTTGCTTCATCTGTGGAGCTGGCTCTCAGGTGAACGATGAGTCATTTCAAATGGACGAATGAATAGTTGAGGGCAGGGATCTTGAGCCTAGCAGATGGGGTGCAGCAGGTATTGGACGGCAGAGGGAAAGCATCCATTGCTTTTAAGCACGTCTTCATTTGTCAATGGGGCAAAAAGTCAACCGCCCCCTGTTGTTGTTTTCCGTGGGCCAGCACGCATCCCACCACCAAGCTGAAAGGGCCATCGCAGAGCCCATCAGAGCCACCGAGACGAAATCGTTGTGTGTTACCACCTAATTCACCGATGAGAGAGATGCATGCCATCGTTCTAAGCTGCCTTCTGTTACTTCTTTACTTAGATGTTTTCTACTGACGCCTGCTAGAGACTTTCCGTATTATTATTTGAAGACCACAAAAGTAAGTCGTACGTCCTCGTACCTCATTTGATGGAGAAAGGAACCATCAAGTACAGCCGCACTGGGACTTATTCTGTTGTTGTTTTTTCTTTTTTAGTTGAAATTCGTTTCTCTAACAATAAGTGTTATACAAGTTGGTGTTTTAAGATGAAAAATTAACTTGGTAAACTAGTTGTAGTGATAGGATACTTCAGTGAAGTATTTTGGACTGGATTTAATATAGAAATTATCCATTTGCTGACAACTGTTGAAACTGTATTATTTCACCGATTGCCTTCAACTATGTCTGCCTCTAAGTAGCATGTACAAGTATGTAAACCTAGGGATACACGTAAACCCTTTCATTTAAAACTAGAGATGGGGCGCCTGGCTGGCTCTGGCTCTGGAACATGCAACTCTTGATCTCAGGGTGGGGCGTTTGAGCCCCACGTTGGGTATAGTTTACTTTTAAAAAAATAAAATAAAATCGTAAAAAAATAATAAAACTGTGTGTGTAGAAATTTTCTTGCGTATTGTATTTCTACTTGTTTTATATATATAAATCATAACATATAACCTATACAACATATATGATAGTACACATACATAATAACATATAACAATATATAATATATCACATATACATATATTTTATAAACTTATCTCTTTCTACGCTTGTCTCATATATAATAAACAAAATATTTTGTGAATTGACATGTTGTTCAAAATGTTAGGTGAATTAAATACTCCACACTTGTTCGGAATTTTGGGGGAAGACTTGCAGTATCCTGTCACATTAGGATCTTCGCCATATTTAAAGACTTCAAAAAAGTAAATAAAAGCATTTTTTATTTATGTTGGAAAGTGTTCTTGTTTTTTTCATGTGTTTTAATGAATAAATTGGATAGCTTTAAAATGATAACAGCTAACAGAGTGGAAGAAGCTAGTTAATTAACTTGCTAGGAAATTTGGAATTATCCAAATTTTGTGATTATTAAGTTTGAATGAGATGATAGCTGTACTTTGTCATGTTATCATATGCAAAATAAGTACAATATTTTGTCATAGCTTACTTCCAGAAAAGAAAGTGAGTAAATGATATACATGCTTAGAAATATCTCAGAAAAAAATTTACACATGAAATTCTTTTAGTAATCGCATATTTAATTTATTGTTTATACTGGGAGTGTTACCTGCACAGGTATAGACTTGCATATTTCTGAAGGAATATCTAAATGTAAAAATGGAAATTACTGTCAGTTGATTTATTATATCAACAATGATCTGAATCCTATAAAGGAAGGTGACAGGTAATTATAAAAATGCATATATGATTCATAGGTAGAAAAATAATTTCTGCATTCATTAAATGGACTGCAGAAAAGTTTGGAGTCTATATTTATAAGATGTTTCAATGCCTAAAATTCTTAAAATTATTGTTTTTTAATATAAGGAAAAACAGATTTTAACAAAGCGTTTCAAATAAAAAGAACATTTTAAGTCCTAAAATAGTCTGATATAAATACTGAAAAAAGAAATACAGTATAAAGCAAATTTTCATAGGTGTCACTAACAATTTATTTTATATCAATACATACTATATATGTTTTATAAGATCATTTATATTATGATGTCTATGTAATATGCAATTTGAATTCCTTAATTCTGTCCTTTGAATTGTCATTGTTCATTGTTGGTTTGAAAGGAAATCATTTCCATTTGAACAGTCCCTGAATTTTAAATAAAGTTTTATTTAGTCTTGAGTGTTACAACACTATCTATATACATGTATTCAAGAGAATTGCTGATTTGCACTGATGTTAAAAATTTCAGTGTGGAGGTTCCTCAAAAAATTAACAGTAGAACTCCCCTAGGACCCAGCAATAGCACTGCTAGGAATTTACCCAAGGGACAGAGGAGTGCTGATGCACAGGGGCACACATACCCCAATGTTCATAGCAGCGATCTCAACAATAGCCAAATCACGGAAGGGGCCTAAGTGCCCATCAACTGACAAATGGATCAAGAAGATGTGGTTTATCTGTACGATGGAACACTACATGGCAATGAGAAAGAATGAAATCTGGCCATGTGTAGCAACATGGATGGACCTTGAGGGTGTTATGATGAGCGAAATAAGTCAGGCAGTGAAGGACANAAACTATTAAAAATTTTTTTAAGATTATGATTATATATATGTTTGGGTATTTATTTTGTTCAAATGTGATTTTGTTTCACATTATAAAAAGTGTGTGTAATTGGGGCAGAATTAGTACAATTCCTGATGTTTGGGGGAGATTATCTCTAAATATATTTTATTTAATTAAAACAATGTGATTTGCATCTTTAACATTTTTTAATGATTAAATTTTCTTACTTGTTTCTATTGTAACTCTTTTGAATTATTAGTGATGCATTTTACAACATCTTCCTCAATTTTCCATCTTGACTCTAAATTTTTTTTAATATTTATTTTTAGGAGAGAGAGATAGAGGCAGAGCATGAGTGGGGAAAGGTTCAGAGAGAGAGGAAGACAGAATCTGAAGCAGGCTCCAGTCTCTGAGCTGTAAGCACTGAGCATGGAGCCCAGAGCCCAGGGTGGGGTCTCAACTCACAGAGCATGACAGGGGCAGGGGGCAGGGCTCGAACTCACTAATGGTGAGATCATGACCTGAGCAACATCAGAGGCTTATGAGGAGCGAAAGTCGGATGCTTAACGGACTCAACCAACCAGGGGCCCCCAACGTGACTCTAAAACCAGCTGCTTCAAATAACCACGCAGGAACTGGGATGCCCTGGTCTGTTTGTTACCTTGTTTCTCGAGCAGCCCCCGCCATCAGACATGCAGGAACATATGAACTTGGGGCTAAGTGCAGAGAGGGGACGGACTATGAGTCAGTCTGGCTGAGTGATCCCATTGCTTCCCCCGCCTGCAGAAAGGGAGGCTGGACCCCCAGACCTTGTGATCTTCCTGCTGTCCCCCTGTGGGATGGGTTTTCAGAATTACCAGATGTGTGGGGGATAGAGCCCCCAGGAAAGGTACTCAACTGCTCTCTGTGGAGCATCGCCATCCTCAGAGGGACTGGTTTACCTGCCGTCTGAGGTCGGGGTCTGGTTTAGCTCACCGGCAGCGTCCGTTTCTGTTTTAGCGAATGGCTCTCTTCCTTTTCAGCCACCCCCATCTCCTAACCTCAAGCGGACAACATCCCTGAGCGTCGGTGGTGTCTTCTGCTTGCTGGACTGAACTTGTCTTCATCAGTCACCTCTGTTCCAAGGCCTCTCTTTGCACCCCCCCCCGTCCCCCCCAGGGCATTCCCATAGTGAGTCTGCTAAAAAGCAGTGTCCCCCTTACAATTCAACCTATCGTTCTGAGTAGGACCCAATAAAGACCGAGGTTTATGATACTGTCAGATGAATAAAGTAACGTGAAATAAGCAACTATACCACATCTGGGATCATTTTCAGGGTTTGGGGTTGTATTTTATAACCACCTATCATGATCGCTGAAAGCACTCTCAGTGAAGCTGCAGTATAAACAGTTCTGGGAGATTGTTTCCTGTGTTTTCCCAGGTTCATCACGATGACACTTCAGCTCAGTCCTGGATTTAACTGTGGGCTGTTTTAAATAGATATAGGGATTGGCTTCAACCTCACAAACTTTGTGGGTTTGATCTTTAGTTCTCTCACGCACACTTAAAGTACATTCTGGCTTTCATATCGTTTCTAAAATTCCTATTCTGCTATCCTGGCATACACTTCTTTCTGTTTTCATGAATGAGAAAGCACATGGCTTACAACGATCCTTTACGTTGTATTAACACAATTTCAGGTGATACCACTTCAAAGGGCACTTTTACTGAGGGAGTCTCTCACAAAAATATCCCAAGCAAATATTTGATGTTTGATTAATATTCCAAAGCACAACGACATAGGATTCACTGAAACCTTTATTAGGTGAGTTTTACAACTGGTACATAAGCCATCAGCCCTTTCTTAATCATGTTTTTCAGTTGCCAATGACGATGACATTCCTTTTTTTAGTAAGTGTAAAAACGGTTTGTCAGCATCAGCTGACAAAGCAGATTTTATGTGTGAAGCAATTCAGTGAGACAGTGCTAGCCATACCCTTCACTGTTTGGCCCCTATTGATAAGGTAAATGCAATCACAGATGGCATTGACCCCCATTGGCAAGGGGAAAGCCATTCACAGATTGCGTTGACCCCCATTGGTAAAGGGGAAGCCAATCACAGATTGCGTTGACCCCCATTGGTAAAGGAGAAGCCAATCACAGATTGCGTTGACCCCCATTGGGAAGGAGAAAGCCAATCACAGTTTGCGTTGACTCTGAAGCTACTCAGAGACTGAGTCCTCTCTTTGCTATTTCAGAACACTGTACAAGCTAAGATTGGTTGAAGGTTTTGAAACTCTCTAAAACATCAGAGAGCAGGCAAGTGTTCTGCCACTTTGCTGGGCTTCCTCAGAAGCACAAGAATCCCTCTGCAATCAACCAACCCCTGCCATGTACTTTCTCAGGCTGAGCATTCTGTGTGCAGCGAGGACTCAGCTCTTTTTTTCTAGTTAGGTGTGTTTGTTGGGTGTCCATGTGCAACTCTGTATGAAGCAAGTTTTTAGGGGCTGAGATGGCAAGGTTGGTTGGAGAGCTTATATACTTAAAATGCTATTTGGTTTATGGACGTAACATTTATAATTAATTCCATTAATGGAAGAAAAATGGAAATCTAATTAATGAATGAGGTGGATAAGAACAGAACAGAATTCATAGAATAAAGGAATATAAAACCAAATGTGATGATGTGTTGATAATTTAGTTCACATGAGATTATGAAAGGAATTTCTGTAAGAAGCCAGGATTATATAAAATGGATAATTTATGGAGAAACAATAATTGTGTTAAGATGTAAAGTGAGAATGAATCATTGTGTAGCAAAATTAAGATTTTAATTTTTAATGCATTCTGAAATGCATCTGCAACTTTCAATACCTTAAGAGAGTCAGTGAAATGCAAACAAACGAACAAAAACCTTGCTACTTATTTGTTAAAAGTCAATAGTGTGCACAAGACTGTAGAACTGAAATCCTAAGAACTTATCCACTGTGTAGATATATGTCCATCAGAGCAGACAAACAAAAAAATCCTAAACCAAGCAGAGTCAGAATCACCAGTGACTAACTTCCTGTCCTTGCTGCCGTTGGTGACTAAGAATAACATGAGGCCACTCACTCTCTCAGGAGCATAAGCCCTTTGGGGTGGAGTGAAGGCGGTCTGAAAGGACCCCACAATTACAGGGAACCAAGAGTTCAGGGCCAGTGAGGACTTGGCCTCTCAGCGATCTCTCGTAGGTTGGATTTCTGAACGGAAAGCACAGAGCTAATCTAGCCATTTCTATTTTCCTTCTGAGCCCCTTCCCAGGATCCTGCAATTTCAGCGGGTGGCATTTAAACAGCTCTTAACTACTATGGATCGATGGGTTGAAGGGGAAAAGGCTTAAAGGAGAAAGACCAAAAAGACACAACAAAAATAAAGAAAAAGGAAGGCAAGTATCTGGTAGGAGATGTAATAAAACTGTGTGAAAACCCCACGCTGGCTGTACCTTTCAGTTATTCTGCAGTTTTGTTGTGTTTCATTTTGTCTTTTTTGTTTTCTATAAAACGATATGTAGTGTTTCAGAGGTTTCTTCCTGTGAGCAGCAAGAAGGTACCTGGGCACTGTGATTTGTTTCTGTGGGGACAATGACAGCTCAGTGGCCTTAGTTTTAAGTCAAGGTTTTGATGAGAATGTTTAAAAAAGGACTTTCCCCACCGCCACCCCTTCTTTTATTAAAGCTGAAATTAATGTCACTGAGTCTGGGCATCCTGTATCTTTCTAATGGTGGTGAGTCAGGTGTTTTCTCTTCCCGTTGTACAGTGAGAGCAGTTACACAGGGATATTTGGAGTTAAAAGCTGACAGTTCTGATGCTAAATGACTTTTCTGACTTTTTTCTGGCGTTTTCAGAATAAATCCCAGTTTCCTCCTGGAATTCTCCAGGCACCAACACATATGTTCATGTTTCTGACTAGTTGGTGAGTTCTACTTTTCTTAGTTCTGCAGGCATATTTGCCTCTTCTTGCTAAGGTCACATTCTTTAGATCGATTGTCTGTCTCTTCAGTTTTATTTTCCTTCTTTTTTACCCTGGCTTCCAGATATCCAGAAACTACTGTTTCTTAATTAGAAGACCACCTCCCTTTCCCTGGTATCCAAGGATATAGGGGAAAGTGAGAATGTCTAAGGTCTTAAGCTTGGAGAGTTGGGGCCATAGGAAACATGCACGATCTTGAGAGGGAAGTCTAACATTCCTCTTTTATCTTAAAAATAAAAGATAAAGGAACAGCAAGAATAGCCAGGCAGTATGCATAGGTTATACCTGTAAGTGTTCAGAGAAATGTACTCCCATGATGTGATGACTATTTGCCCGATTGATTTCCTGGTTCTCTAGATCTTCAGTCATAAAATATTAAACAATTGTTCTCTGAAAGTAGGAATGACTCCCTCCTTCAAGATGAGACCTAGGTTTTTGACACAACTGCTTTGTGTGGGTTTGTTTTCCTCAGTGTATTCACACAAGTGACGAATCTTATTTCTGTTTTTACCAAACCCCACGTACATGCTCTACATCTCTGTCATACGGCCACCATCGCATTTATGCAGCTATCTATTTATTATTATCTATTTTTTTAAATTTGCATTCAAATTAGTTAGCATGCAGTGTAATAATGTTTTCAGGAGTAGATTCTAGTAATTCATCCCTGACATATAACACCCAGTGCTCATTCCAACAAGTGCCCTCCTTAAGGCCCCTCATCCATTTACCCCATCCCCGCACAACCCTCCAGCGACGCTCACTTTGTTCTCTATATTTGAGAGTCTCTTATGTTTTGTCCCCCTCCTTGTTTTTATACTATTTTTGCTTCCCTTATGTTCATCTGTTTTGTATCTTAAATTCCACATATGAGTGAAGTCATACAATATTTGTCTTTCTCTGACTGACTAATTTCGCTTAGCATAACACACTCTAATTCCATCCACGTGGTTACAAATGGCAAAATTTCATTCATTTTTGATTGCCAAGTAATATTCCATTGTGATATATACACCACATCTTCTTTATCCATTCACCCATCGAGGGACATTTGGACTCTTTCCATACTTTGGCTATTGCTGATAGCGCTGCTATAAACATTGGGGTGCGTGTGTCCCTTCGAATCAGAACACCTGTATCCCTCGGATAGATACCTAGTAGCGCAATTGTTGGGTTCGTAGGATAGTTCGATTTTTAATTTTTTGAAGAAGCTCCCTCCTGTTCTCCGGAGTGGCCGCACCAGTATGTGCACCTATTTATTATCTTGCACTTTGTGGTAAGATCTTCCCCCTTATGCCGCCCTAGTGGCAGTGAACTGGAGAATTATTTTTAATTTTGGTTTTTGCATTTTACAACCTTTCACATGGAAATTTGGGTTTGAAATGCATTTTACATTTGTGGTACCAACGAGCACCCACAAAGAACAAGACTAAGTGTAAGGATAAACAAGACTTTGGACGTACGACCACACACTGGGAATGAAGGAGTGTTCCTGGAAGTGTGTTAAAAATTTGAACAGTGGGATGATTATTTGAAGGTAGGAAATTAACTCTTTATTGGATAATTATTGGACTTTTTCCAAAGTTGTCTGAGAGCATTCCCAGAAGTTTATAACAAGAATTTTAAAATAGAAGAATCTAGGGGCACCTGGGTGGTTCAGTCGGTGGTGTATCCGCCTCTTGATTTTGGCTCAAGTCATAATCTCACAGTTTGTGAGATTAACCCCCGGTGTGGGGCTCTGTGCTGAGTGTGGAGCCTGTTTGGGATTCTGTCTCTCCCTTTCCCTCGGCCCTCTCCCCCATCGCATGCATGCATACTCTCTCTCTCTCAAAAAAAAAATGTGTATGTATACATATATACACATATATATGTGTATATATACATACATGTATATATGTACATATATATACATACATGTACATACATATATATACCTAATATAAATATTAAATAGGCTGAGACTTATTCCAAAAACTATAGTTTTCTGTTAAATTATAGGAATACCTAATATGAATTATAAAATGGGTGTGGGTGTGTGTACACATACAGATACATCATGTTTTCTTTGCTGGCTTAACATTTCAAATCCATTCCGGTTTTTTTTTAATATGTATTTATTTTTGAGAGACAGAAAGAGACAGCGCATGAGCGGGGGAGGGGCAGAGAGAGGGAGACACAGAATCCAAAGCAGGCTCCAGGCTCTGAGCTGTCAGCACAGAGCCTGATGCCGGTCTGGAACCCATGAAACATGAAATCATAGCGTGAGCTTCAGTCGGATAAGCATCCGACTGAGCCACCCAGGCGCCCCAATATCTATGCTTAGAAGACCCATGTTCAATATGCACACTTTTTTTATAAGACTCCATGTTTGGATGTCTACTTAACAGATTTGGTTTCGTTTGTTTCTCCTTCATTGGCTGCCCATGAAGGTCCATCCTGCGTTGTGAGTTTAGCATCTTCTTCATTGTCTCCCGTGCATCCCATCGTCTGGGCACGCATGGCATGGCCAGCACCACCTCTGCCCCCTTGACTGCACAACCACTCTGCACAGAAAACACCCCCCCACCCCCCCGGTCGCNAGCACACACGAGGTGCTCTGCACACGTGCGATACACTGCAAACATCAGGTGTTCTGCAAACAGTAACATACTCTGCATATACAGAATGCTCTGCAAATACATGCGTGAACAATAGATGCTCTGCATACACTAGATGCGGTGAATCACCCAAGTTTCTCTGGTTAATAAGAATGTCCAGAGGAAAGGCTGGAAGGTCAGAGAGGCTTATAGGTTCCCTGAAGCTAAGTGTTAGCACATGAATGTCCTATCTCAGAAATATTTCAGTTCTGATTTCTGTGCTATGACCAAAACTTTGGGCAGCTAATTCTGGTCATGGTATGTGGTTGGGGAACATGGAGGGAACTCTTCATACAAATCCTCCCTAAGCTATAGAATGCAGAGCGAACTTGACACACTAGGAGGATAAGAAAATTCTGTGAAGTCAGAGCAAGTTGATGCCAATTCGGAGGGAATAAATCACAACTTATGGCCTTGTTTTCCTCTGCCTTAGCAAGTCATATTTCTTTTAACACTTTAAACCCTTGAATTTTATTTGTGCAAGCATCTTTCAGAGGCCCATTGTTGCTATTCTTATGCCATCTGCCATCTGTGAGAATGACTGAGTGCTCAGGGCTGCTGGCCTGCCCGGGCACGGGACCTGCAGAGCACACACCGCGGGTGGGGCTGTTCCGGGCGAGAAGCGTCGCGTGAGAAGGTCTGGCTTAGCGTCTCTCCCCGCTGATTTTTCCAGTTGTTCTCTGCATCGTTCTTGTCTCCTGGTCCATGAGGGTGACCGATGCTTTTGTACTGCGGTCAAGCTTGTTTTTGAGGGATGCAAAAAACTACATCCCCCAGATAGTCTTCGGAAATTGAGAGAGAGGAAGAAGGTTATAAGGTGCTTTGTCAGATAGGCCCACTCCAAGGAGGTTTTCGTTATTAGGACTTGCATATGATTTCTTTGCCTTCAAACTGGCCAAGGTCTTGAAGTAGCGTTAGTAGATTTTATTCATGATTACAGAGATGGTAATTTCCAGGTTGGGCTGATTTACTTTTGGGTCAACAGAAATCTTAGTCTTTACGTATGGTGATATGTTTATTGACTTGTCAGATGCTAAGATTTAACACTATTTTTATAAAAGTGAAGGTAATTCATGGTGATTACCAGAAGCAGCTGCATGTTCAAGGAAAAGAAATCAAATATGGAGACCATTCTTTGCTGAAGCCTGTCACTTCCGGTACTAGGGGCTAGGTGTTGGCGACTGTGGTCATCTGTCTCCTCCACTGGGAAACCACAGCCCAACTTGAGTTGCTCTTGATCTTCTCGCTCCTTCGTTTCTAGGGTTTTGTGGGTCTAAGAAATCTGAACCCGTGTGGCATCATTCATTCGTTATTGGCTTCACAACTATATCCATAAAAGGTTTTACTCTAACAGAAAACTATATTAAGGAAAGGTAACACATCTGATATACATGATATACATAATATCTTCTTTATAATGTAATATAATGTAAGTGATTTAAGTTCTTCAAAATGGTGATGAATTGGTTCCTTAATTTGTGTTTCTCTTTGTTGACTGATAACTTATAAAAATGAATGCAGTGTTAGAACCTAGGAGAACTCGACATAAGTCTTTAATAAGTCTGGGGTTTTTAGTTTCCCTTGATCTCCCAACTACTTTCAACTGGAGTTTACTTTCTCACAGATGTAATTAGCATAACTAATCAATCTATTTCTTTACAGTAGAAGAACACAAATGCTTTCTTGTTTACACAGCTTTTTTATTTATTCTCACTCTGTCTCGCCCAAGACAGGAACGCTGGCTCCGGTAAATTGAGGAGTTGAGATGGGTTCAAGCAGCAGCTTCATTGCTTTGAATTGCTTAGAAACTGTGTCATCTCAGTGAAATGCCCAAGAACGTTACTTAAAAAGACAAGTCACACAGAGTTTGGACCATGCGTGCTCTGTACATCCTAGCTGCCATCTTCAGATTTGCAGCCAAGAGTGTGATTGGAGGGCATCTTTTATACAAACTAGCTCTAAATCTAGGTAATATTAATTCGACACCATGAACAGGGGTCTCGTTTCCTGGTAACTGGCTGGATGGCTGGTCAGGTGATACTTGGAAGTCTCGCTCTTTCCTGAAAAGGAGGAGATAATCCCTCCCTTCTAGAGTCACTGCTGGTATCACAGACTGTGGCTTCTGTGAGGTTCTGGCAGAAAATGTCACATTCAGAGCACTTCAGAGCAAGCTTTCCTCCCACGCTCATCATTTCAGTTGTTAAAAAAAAACAACAAAACTCATTCACTTAAATCCTCAGGTTTTATGATGTTATGATCAGGTCTATTGAACTAACAGTGGCAGAAGCATTAGGTAATTATCAATGGCAAGGGAGTAAAGATAAAGGTAAACTCATAAAGTTCATGAATTTTTGTATTATTGTAAATAATAATACATTATTGTAATAATACCATAGTGTAATAATATAATAATTATTATTATAAGTTAACTGTTGTAGAATCATTAAAAATTACAACACAAAAAAGGAAGACGAGTCCAAGATATTTATGCTGGTAAATAGAATTGCTTCCCAGTGTAGTGTAAGGCACATTCTCCCTCAAAAGTTTAACAGATGTGTAAAAAAAAAACAAAACAAAAGTTTAACAGATATGTTAAAGAACAGAAGTAAACGTTGGGCTAGATACGTCCATGACATCCCAAACACAGAATCATTGTTGGTATTTCAAAAGCTGTATCCCTCACTGAAATTTCACACAAAAGACAAAATAGCTGGCCAAAAGGCTTTGATCAAAGATACGGATGGACTCTGAACACAGAATAAACATAAACCTTCCTGATCCAGGAGAAAGAACCACAGGAGACCTTTAGAGGTCAAAAAGAAAGACCTTAAAACCAATACATGCTGGCTAAACGGGTTCTTTGAAGGGCAATCAAAATTGATATAATGTACAGTGTATTGTTGGTGTCAAATAATGCTACTGAGGAAGCATTTAAAACTAAATGTATCTGGTGGTTGGAAGTTTAACTAGATTTGTGACATGAATACTAAAGACGATATTACAAAGCACCTTATTACCAAGTGCTTTTGGAAGTATTCCTTCATGTGGTCCTAGATTTCCAAAGAGACCTCGTCACTTATCTGAAAGCCCACAGCCCACACAGCTAGGCCTCCGTTCAGATCTCATGCCCCGGGCTCTTCTCCTCAGGACACTGGGGTGATGCAGAAGAGACAGAAAAGGGTGTGGTCAGTGCAAATATCACACCCAAGCAGGTCTGTTCAAAAAGCCCAAAGACGGAGGGACACCTGGGTGACTTAGTCAGTTAAGCGTCAGACTCTTGATTTGGGCTCAGGTCATGATCCCGAGGTCATGGGACTGAACCTCGAGTTGGGCTCCATGCTGAACTTGAAGCCAGCTTATGATTCTCTCTCTCTCTTCCTCTGCCCTACTCATACTCTCTCTTTCTCTCTAAAATTAAAAAAAGGCACAGAACGAACACTGTAATTGCACACTTATTACGTTTACTTATATTTGCAAATACGCCTCTGCAAAGGACGATCCCTGATTATCTCAGATGAAACATGATAATCCATCTTCATAAGAAAAGAAATGCGAAATTTGCTTTCAGTTTTTTGAAACATCTTGATGAAGAGCTTGTAAATATGAGGGATTGTCATAGTGAAAATGTCAGATTTTGTTAAAATGGGTTGGAGCATCTTGAGAAAGAAGTGATATCAGTGCATGTGATCTGGTGCTGTAGCAGATGGCCACAACGCTATACATTTTCCTGAATTTAGCATCTCAGAAGTTCTGCAATCAAGTGTAAAAATGATGCATGACACATATGGGGAGAAAAGAAAAATGATGGATTATAGGAATTAATCCATCAAAAGTCTGCCTCTAGGGCATATAAATAATCATCTGCAATCTCTAGAAATTACAACTGGAAGCTGAGAACTGGAGTATTTTACACACAAAAAAATTTTATAGTATTGGAAAACTATGATGTGATTTTCATTCACCTAAAAAAAAAACAAAAAACCGGAGCATCTATTCTACTTTTTAAATATCTGCCTGGAATCATTCAAACACCGTGATTGTAAAGTTAATTGCAAAGGCTTTCAATTATAGCAGAGGCTTTCTGTTGTAAACTTAAAAGTGTGTGTGTGCGTATTTAATAAGTTCTGTGATAATGTATTCCCTGATGACAACCACCCAAATCCCCCAAATGTACTTAAGCAAATATACAAGTAGAGTCTTCAGTCATGAGCTTCAGTTAAATGACCATGAGTTTGCAATTTTGTTTTACAGGCTGATGCGAGATTAAGCAGCATGCGTAACAAACTGGCCTTGTTTTTAAAGATTTGTAACCATTATAAGACGAGTAATCAAATTCACTTTTGTAAAATTAAAGCCTTGATTGGAATTAAACAAATCAGAGAAGCTCTTTCCCAAACTCACCTACACATCAGCTTCCCTGCTTTAATGAAACATTTCTGGCAGTTCTGACCTAACCACCGATTTCCCGGGGAACATTCCATGTGCCATTTTGCTGATTTCACATCCCCTCCAAATTGGGCACTTCTTTTTGGACAGTTTCTGGAGCTCCCCTTGCACACATCTGAATGAGTCAGGTACTTGACACTATGATTAAAGAGCAGATTCTCAGGCTACCGGGGTGGCTCAGGTGGCTCAGTCAGCTAAGGGTCCTACTTTGGTTCAGGTCATGATCTCACGGCGCCTGAGTTCAAACCCAGCATCGGGCTCTGTGCTGACAGTTGGGAGCCTGCAGCCTGATTAGGATTCTACATCTCCCTCTCTCTCTGCCCCTCCCCCACTTGCACTCTGCCTCTCTCTCTTTCTCAAGAATAAATAAACATTAAAAAAAAAAAAAAGAAGAGCAGATTCTGTTGCAGTGGTGTTTCTAGTTCATATGTTTTAAAAAGCATTAATTGATCTATTCTGTTTTTATTATTGCCTTTCTCCACGTGCTTTTGTTCAGTCTTCCCTTCCTCACTCTGAAAGCAGGAAATCTTAAATCATCCACTTGGGACCTTTCTTCTTTTCTAATGTAAGAATTTTATGCAATAAATTTTACCCTGCGGTAGCTACATTACACAGATTTTGGTGTGTTATGATTTCATTTTTGTCCCAGAGATTACTGATAAACATTCTGTTTCCTGTCGAAATATTTGGACATTTGTCCAGACAGCTTACTCTTTTTTGTCCAGATGTCTTTCTGTTATTGAATTCTATTTTAACTGCTTAATTAAAAAATAGTCAACATTTTAATTAAATATGATTAATTATTTTAATTAATTGGACAAGATAGATACCTAAGTGTGATTTTTATTTTCTTAAAGTTATTCAGATGTGTTTGATAGCCCAGAATATGGCTTATGGCATTTGAAAAAAAAAAAAAGTGTCTTCTGCTGCTGGTGGTTGGAATTTTCTATAAATGTCATTTAGATCAAAATGGTTGATAGCACTGTTCACATTTTTTATGTCCTTACAGATTTTCGACTTGATCTGTCAGTTACTGAGGAGGAATGTTGAACCTGCCAGCACAGCTATTTCTCCTTTCATTTGACTCTGGGTTTGCGTCTCCTACTTCCATTCTCTGTTATGAAGTATGTGCACATTCATTATCGTTACTATATCCTCTTCCTCACTTAACTCCTTGGAGCCCAGAGGTGTCTTTTCTTCCTCAGTAATGGAATTCTGGTTCTAGAGGATACACTGATAGTAACATAACCTCTGATGCTCTGTTCCTTGTTTTCTTTTTTTCTTATTTACTCTCCATACTTTCTTTTGGTTGATTTCTATAGCAACGTCCTTACATTCACTAATCTTTTCTTCTATAATATCTCAACGGTTATTAATCTTACCCAGTTTGTTTCGCATCCAGATGTAGTATTTTTTTTCAACTCTAAAAGTTCCTTTGGAATCTTTTGTATGTTTTCCAGTTCTCTCCTCTTCGTCATTAGGTCTTCCTCTACTGTCTTAAATACACAGAGGTCACAGATGACAGATCTTCTATTAATGCCCATCTTCTCCACGACTTTTGCGGGGTTTTTTCCTATGAATTGTATTTTTCCTGGTTACTCATCTTATTTCCTTCTTCTTCGCCTACAAGGACAACTGGATGTCTGTCACAGTGAATTTCACTTTAATGGGTGCTGGAGTTTTTTGTGTGTGTCCTATTAAATATTATTGAGTTTTACTCTGAAGATGATGAAATACCAGTTTACAGTTCCTCAGGGCTCAGTGGTTTATTAGCTGAAATAAGATGCTCTTTATAATTGATAATGAATACAGATATAATACTAGTAAGTAGCAACATATAATACTCTTTATTCCCCCCTGCCCCATGACAGATACTGTATTTGGATTTTATTTTTATTTTGATAGTTAATCCTCTTTATGGCTTAAATATTTGTGTCCACCCAGAATTCACACGTTGAAAACCTAACCCTCCTGGGGATGGTATTTGGAGGTGGAAGCTTGGAGGGTTGAGATTAGCTCTCCGCCCTCTAGCACGGGAGGGCATGAGAGGAAGACTCCCACAAGCCGCGGGACAGGCCCTCACCAGACACCGAACCTGCTGGGGCCTTCACCTTGGGCGTCCCGGCCCCCAGCACTGTAACAAATAAATACTTGTGGTTTAAGCGACCCAGTCCGTGACCATTTTGTCATAGCAGCCCAAGCACGCTAGGACAGATCTCCCAGACGCTCATGGACCCATTTTGGCAGACCACGAAACAGACACTCAGCAAGCAAACACCCTCCACCATCGCACAGCATCTTCCTCTGTTTGGGCGGTTCTAACAGAACAGAATACCACACACTGGGTGGCTTATCAAGAACAGAGATTTCTCAGGGCACCTGGGGGCCTCAGTAGGTTGAGCATCTGACTCTTGGTTTCAGCTCAGGTCACCATCTCGCGGTTTCGTGAGTTCGAGCCCCACTTCAGGCTCTGTGTTAGCAGCTGGAGCCTGCTTGGGATTCTCTCTCTCCCTCTCTCTCTGCCCCTCCCCAACTCGTGCAGTCTCTGTCTATCTCAAAATAAATAAATAAACTTAAAAAAAAACAAACGGAAATTTCTCAGCTGGAGGCTCAAAGGCTGAGGGCCCGCTGCCAGCATCGGCCGGGACACGGTGAGAGCCTTCTTCCAGACTGTTCTCACAGGGTAGGGAACAGGAGGGGAAGAAGTTTCTCTTGGGACCATTCTAAGGGCACTAATCCCATCATGGGGCTCCACCCTCATGCCATCTTCTAATCCTAACCCCCTCCCAGAGGCTCCACCTCCAAAGCCATCACCCTGGGGGAGAGGGTTTCCACCTGTGAAGTTGGGGGGTGGGGGACACAAGCATTCAGTTCACGGCACACAGCTTGTAAGAGAAGTTGGGCGATTGCCGTCCATGGCCTTTCTACCCACTCGCCTCCCCACCTCACGCTTCGGGAAGTATGTATATTTCAGGCTTTCCAACAGCAGAAACAAGCAGGATACAGAAGGTCTGTGAGGTCCCTGCCCTGTGATGCTGGGTGAGCGTGCCGGTGAAAGACCACATCCTTCCGTTCTTCCTAGAAGGTGCCTGACAACGCGGGTCTTGTATGCAGTCAACACACAGGACACCTTGGCTGTGGAGAGGAATAGCACAGATACTGAAGAGACACGAGAATGAGTTGTTTGTTTGATGTAAGCCAGAGATGACAAAGCTGCTCTTCAGATTCCAAAAGAGATTTGACCCCCTTTTCCTAAAAGCAGCAATTCCAGTCGGAGTCCAAAGTGCACTTTCATTTTCTCTGAGCGCCTCCATCTTTTCATAGGCACTGGACGGCACTTGATCACGATTACTGCTCCCGTCCCGGTGTAATAATGCATCAAACAAATCAGGCTTCTGTGGAATGAGACAGAGGAGCTCTCGTGAGCCTGCTTCGTGTTCTCCTGGCTAGCATTCAGCTCATTCTACTACTCCTGGGCGATGGGTGCTGCATCACAGCCAGTGCCAGACCAGCAAGGATGCTCAGCTGTGCCACAGAGGGGAACCAGCAGAGGGGACATGTCCCTCCCAGCAAGCTGTGCTTCTAAGAATTCCCCGGTGACTTCTCATCCAGGTTGGGCATTCTATAGTCTAAGCAGCATCAAAACTCAGGAAACTTTTACTATAAATTATGAACAAATTATCTAATTTTGATAACAGAGTAATCTTAAATAATAGATTTCTGCAGCTTCTAGAATTCCAAGTCTACTGTGATGGTAGTTGATCACTTATAAATACCTATGCATTTTCTCTTTTTCTGACCTGCTTTCACATTCAGTATTTTGTTTTCTTTTATTTCAAATTTTTAAATGTTTATTGATTTTGAGAGAAAGAGAGAGAGAGCAGGGGAGGGGTAGAGAGAGAGGGAGACATGGAATCCAAAGCAGGCACCAGGCTCTGAGCTGTCAGCACAGAGCCCGACACGGGGCTCGAACACACAGACGGTGAGATCATGACCTGAGCCAAAGTCAGATACTCAACCAACTGAGCCACCCAGGCACCCCCATGTTCAGTATTTTAAATCAGTTTTTAATTGCATCATCATGAATGCTGTATCACATGCAAATTAATTAGAACCAAGTAATGAACTTAGTTTCAAGCACCCACATTAGCGTTCTTCTGTTACTGCCTGTGAGAAACATAGATGTAAGGCATAGAGGTCTTAAAAAGCTGGCACATGAAGAGACAATTGAAGTAAAGTTATGCTTCAAAGCTGTTTTTTTTTAAACACAACTTTCTGAGTGCAGACATATAGTAGCAAATTCAAGAGATCATTTAGCAAATGTTACTTGAAGCTCTTCAATGTGTTAGTTCTGGTTGATGGAATTAGCTTAATTTCCCAAAAACTAGCATTTTTTTTAATGACCTGGCTATGCCAAGACCTAAAAGAAAGTTCTAAAACCCCAGGAGCTAAAATCGTAATGCCTTGACCTGTAAGACAAGGTATTGATGGAATTCAAGGTAAATTTAATTCACACTCTAGCTGCACACCCATGTCTTGCAGCACAAGATTCATCCATCCCCAATGCTTTGTTTAACATCTTTTAGTGATTTAATCCCTTGTTAGAGACTGCCTGTGAATAATGTGGCCTAAAACAACTCATAAGCATATAGCAACATAGGGGCATCTGGGTGGCTCAGTAGGTTCAGCATCCCTCTTCAGCTTAGGTCTTGATCTCACAGCTTGTTGGGATTGAGCCCTGTGTAGGGCTCTGTACTGATGGCTCAGAGCCTGCTTGGGATTCTCTCTCTCTTTCTACCTCTCTCTCTGCTCCTCCCTGACTTGCACTTTAAAATTTAAAATTAAAAAAAAAAGAACATAGCAACATAGAGATTTGTGGAAATTAAATTTTGATCTTTTCAAAACTTAATTGTAATTAGTATATCTAATTGTTTAACATCAGAATATCTTTGTCATGCCACCCCCAAGTAACTTCAGGAATAAAGACAAAGAACAAAAAAAAAAAAAATGAGAAGAACATACCAGTTCCTGAAGCAGATAGCTAGTCATATACTGTGGATATAGGAAACTTATCGGTTGGTAACTAACCTGTCATTGAAATGTACATCATCAAGAAGTTTGTGTTTGTTTTATTAAAATAGAGCTATTGTGTATTGTTTGGAAATTAGGGAAAGAGAATGAATAATTTCTTTTTTTTTAAATGTTTTATTTATTTCTAGGAGAGAGAGAGAGACAGTGTGAGCAGGGGAGGGTCAGAGAGAGAGGGAGTCACAGACTGAAGGAGGCTCCAGGCTCTGAGCTGGCAGTCAGCACAGAGCCCGACGCGGGGCTCGAACCCACGAACCGCGAGATCATGACCTAAGCAAAACTGGGACGCTTAACCGACTAGCCACCCAGGCGCCCCGAGAATGAATAATTTCAATTGAGATGTTGAAAATATTTATTGGCCATCCATGTGGCTTAGTCAGTTAAGCCACTCTTGATTTCATCTCGGGTCATATCTTGTGGTTTGTGGGTTGGAGCCCTGAGTCAGAATCTGCTGACAGCTCAGAGCCTGGAGCCTGCTTCAGATTCTGCATCTCCTTCTCTCTCTGCCCCTCCCTGTCTTATACTTTGTCTCTTTCTCTCTCAAAAATAAACATTAAAAATTAATAATTATGTATTATTATAATTGTTCATCAGTTCTATAAATGTGCCCCTTTTTTCCCCAAGAGAAGACAGTGTGGAAAGATCCAGTCAATAACACCCCATCACTGCCTGGGGATAGTGTACTCACCAGACAGCTAGGACCAGCTTACTTCCAACTACTGTGGGGCAAGTAGTGCGTGTTTTATGCCCTTTACTTGGGGCTGTATCATTTCAGGAGACATTCAACTGCAGAAAATAGAAGCCCCGGCCAGCAGCGGCTTAAACCATAGGAACACACTCGGTTTATTTGATGAGAAGGCAAGCAGTTCAAAGCCCCAAGATGGCGGGACTTCATCAGAGTTTCTAGGGTTCTCCTGCCATTTCTCTTAGGATCAGTGTGGCTTCCCTCATTCCAGGTGTCATATTCTCGTGTAATAACATCCCAGAGAGAAAGCAGTGCTGCCAGAGTGGTAAGAGAGCTTCTCTATTTGACCAAGAAAGAAGCGTGTTTCCCACAAGCCCCTAGCAGCCTGCCCCTCACCTCCCATGTACCTGGGGCCCAGGGGCCACTTGCGGCCACACGGCAAGGGTACAGAGGGTGCCCGGCTCTCCAGCTCTGGGGCTGGAAGCAGCTACTGGAGAAAGGGATTGGACTGGCTGGTGGATAGCCATTCCTACAGTGATACAGTCAGGCCACGGGGACTTCTAAGAGGAAATAATTTCTAGAGAGTAGCAAAGTGCACCACTCTGCTTGGATGCAAATGGTAACTGGGTTTCCTGAACTGTTAAATTAAACATGCATAACTGATTTCCTCTTCCTGCCGCTGCGCGGCCTCTGACAATCCATCTCTCCTGCTGTCTGGAGCGCAACATCCATCATCCTCAGAGTGTAAAATCCTTATTATTTTATTTGTCCCTTGTTTGCTGGTCCCTCCTTGCTGTCTCCGGTATTTTTTGTTTCCATTCCTTGCTTTGCTGGGACTTTTTGATTTATCCCATCGCGGGAGGTCTGTCTGAGAAGGCAGCGGATATTTATTCCCCTCCATATTTCAGAAGCTCTGAGCTGGGGCCGCCCTGTCACACAACTTTAAGGGAGGCATCCATTACCCTGTGCCTTGCTCAGGGCTGGAGGAAGCGACACTGCTTTCAGGCCACGGAGGAGTGGCTTCATTGAGAGGATACAATGTTAAGTTCCTCTTCCGAAAAGAAATTTATCGGCAGCATCTTCTCCCGTTGCCACTGCCTTGGCTTAAGTCTTTATTACATCTCCCTTGAACATTGCAGTGGCCTCCTGACTGATGTCCCTGTCACCCATCCTTCCTCCCTGCAGCGATATTTCAAGATACCAAGAACTGCTGCTCCTCGCGTGCTTAAGTGGCCTCCCTTTGTAAACAGAATAAGGCGTAAACGTACTTGCGTGGCGCTCGGGTGTGTTTTTGGGTTCTGGCACAATCGCTCTCCAGCCCCCTAGGCACCGGGCTTGCCAGTCTGCTCACCATCGCCTTCCTATCACCTGCGACTTCTCCCCTCGGCGGCGTCACTCACTCGCTCCTGCCGTGGGAATAGTGTCCTGTCCACCTGTCAGTAGAAAGGCTTCCCATCCCTAGTGGATGGAGGGCGTGTCCTCAGGGCCATCGCGCACGCACTTGACTCCTTGGGAAGTAGCACTCCTACTTTGTAGACGGTTGTGTGCAGCTTGGGGTGGATGACAGTGGGCCGTCCTTCCTTACCACGGGTAGGACCCCCGTCCCCCCCGCCGGGCCAGCCGGCCAGTGTCCTTGTCAGAGATATGCAGGCCCAGACCGCAGTCACCCAGGGAGCCACTGTGCCCAGAGGTGTGCCCTGAGGCATCACAGCTCAGTCTTCTTTGCTCCCGGCGGGGCCTTGGCCCGGGGGCTCCCTCCCATGTGTTAGGGGCGTGGTTACGGCTCAAGTTCTTCCTAATCGTCCCTTTCTGCTTTGCTTTGCTTCTTGGCCAGAGTGGCATTTTGTGGGTTGCAATCGGAAGCTGTCAGTAATACCTCATCTGAAGACCCCAGCCTGTGCCAAACAGCCGTTCCCTCCAGGTGGCCTGTCGTTCTTTATCGTTCTCATGGGCCTCTCCCGGCTGGGCTGTGACCCTGCTTCTCTCTGCGTCCCAGCACCTGGCACAGGAAGCCCATAGGTGACGGGACTTGAACGCCCTGCTCCTCCCTCTGCCTCACTGGTCCCCCCCGAGGCTCTGACCCAGGGTGCCCTGCTGTGTTGGGAATTCCTCCCACATCTCCCGTGGCCACCGGTCACCCTCCACACACACACACACACACGCACACACACACACACACACACCAGTCATCTTGCCCTCTCCCCGACTGTACATCACCGACTGTTTGCAGCCCCCTCGGGAAACAATGGCCCCAGGACATGAGTGTTCGGGCGGTGGGCTGGGCACTGTACCTACGGAAACAGACAACAGGCCTGCACTCAGTAAGCTTGCAGGTCAGGGACACCCGGGTGAAGCACGGCGTGTGCTGAGGCACTGGCGAGGAGGGTGCGGCTAGCAGAGGAGTGAGGGGTGGTGGGCAAGGCACAGGCTTTGTGACATCGCACATCCTTCGGAATGTCTTCACATCTGCTGCATTATCTGTCCAAGGGGCTGGTTTCCATGGAAGCTGTGGAAGTGGTTGAGTGCACGCTCCCTTCTTAGATCGGTGGCGTCATCCAGTAGGTGTTAACTAAAGAGAGGAAATGAACTGACACATAAATTGGCATTTTTCTTCTCAGGCCAAGAAGGAGGAGAAGAAAATTCCAGAAAGAAAAAAAAGGTGCTGACAAACATGGGCTGCACGAAGGGTGTGGTGTTTTGGGGGGATGGTAAGAGGTTCACTGTGGTTGAAGGTTCATGGGTGTGGCTAAAATTGCTGTGGCTCAAGTTTCTGGAAACTTTCTTTTCTTTTTTTTTTTTTTAAATGTTTTATTTATTTCTAGGAGAGAGAGAGAGACAGCGTGAGCAGGGGAGTGTCAGAGAGAGAGGGAGTCACAGACTGAAACAGGCTCCAGGCTCCGAGCTGGCAGTCAGCACAGAGCCCGACGCGGGGCTCGAACCCACGAACCGCGAGATCATGACCTAAGCGAAAGTCGGACGCTTAACCGACTAAGCCACCCAGGCGCCCCTGGAAACTTTCTTGAAAGACAGCTGTCCTGGATCCTTTACCCCTCCTTTGTCCCTTCCTCCATCCTCCTGCCTGGAACGCAGATGTAAAGGCTGGAGCTGGAGCCACCATCTTGGACCATGAGATCTTGCAGAGCAGTGAGCTAGTAGGAGCCGGGTCTCCAAACATTTCATGGAGCAAGGCCCTGGATTCCCCGACTGTGGGTTTTCTTACAAGGGGAAAATAAGCTTCCTCATTTGAGCCACTATTATTGTGGATTTTTGTTCTTGCAGAAGAATCTAATCATGGAGGTGATGGGATAGGGATGGGTGAGGGGAGAGGTATTTACAGGCCAATGAAGGAGTTTAGGTCTCAGCGGACCAGCAACCGAGAGCACGGTGTGATTTTGAAGGAAGGTGGCTTTGCACCAGNGAGGAGGTGAAGGGGCCCAGTGAGGCCTGAAGCCCAGGCCACATTCCAGAGTGAGCCCTGAGCTGCTCACAGGACTTCCACGAAGTAAAGAGAAAAGGGGTGAAGTATGAAAGCATCCACCCCGCTGAGGCCGTTCCTGGCCGTGGGGGCTGCAGGGAAGGCCCAGGGCGAGGGCGGGCATGGGGGCGAGGGGAGCCTCCTATGATGTCTCTCTCTACAGCCCCACCTGCCTCTGAAGGCAGTGACTACTCCCGCCCTCCACGCCGCCCCTCATCATGGTGCAGCTGCCTTGACTCTTTCAGGGACCTTCGTAGGTCCTTGCTTTTAGGGACCAAGTCCAATGCCCTGAGCTGTGCGGGCTTCCTCTGAGGATGCAGGGACCCAGCAGCCCCAACTGGCAGAGAAGGGGCCTCTGGGAGGAGGCGTTCCTAGTCCAACAGGTGCCTGATGAGAACAGGCAGGAGTGAGGTCACCAGCTGCAGCGTGGCTGGTGGAAGGGGGGAGATGCCCAGAGGCCACGCAGCCGCGATCAGCTCCAGGGGCGGCGGGGGAGGGGGGTTCCAGGATCTGGATCTGGAGCCCCCGGGACAGGAACACCGAGAACTGAGCAGAACAGCGTGTGGGTGCTGGGTAGCCCTAGCTACTTCGCACACGGGTGTGTGATATGCTCCTAAGGGCACCACAGCATAACCCTCATGGGTCAAGTGGGTGAACTGGTCTCCAGAAGAGGGAAGGTGAGCCTAGTGACTCCATGGGCACCCGGCACTCTCTTCTGGGCCCTGCTGAGTCGTATGCTTAGCACCATGGCAATTTCCAGTGTCCTCCCAGTATGAGTAGTAGAGCCCGTGACTCAGGAACTGGCCGGACCTCAGCCCACCAGTTAGTCTTCCGGTTCTGTGGGTCTCGAGGAAGGCGGGGCTTGATGACTGGTGGGTCACAGGGGAGCTTGGTTTGTCCGCTCTGAGGGATATTCAGAGAACATTTAATGACATGCCAATGTCCACGGTGCAATGTGCAGCAAAAATAAAACACAGCGTGGGCAACGTGCTAGGGATTTTAAGACAAAGATTTACTCATGCGGACACACAAAGCTGGTTTGGAAGGGCTTCCCAAAGTCTCCTCCAAGTGCACTGGGGGCTCGTCTGGAAACTCACTGTGCTTCCATACCAATCCTCTGCAGTAATCACTGGGGTCTGGGGTTTACCAAAGGATTTTAATAGACCATATTTTTAAAAAATCCGCATAGATGGCTGTGAAAGAATTAACAAGGAAGCATCACGTAGCAACAGAAAAGCCTCCTCAATAGGGAAAAAATCGAATTTTCTATGTTCTAACTCCTACCTCTTCACGGCTTCCGTAAAGTGAGACCTGATTCCTGGACTTCTTCTCATCATTTTTTTTAAAATTTGTGCCTCATACATCATCCTTTGTTCCTTTCATGAGTTCATAAGAAAGCGTACAAAACCATGCTTCCTTAGGCACAATTTCCTCCAACAAGGTGGTTGGGGACAGTTTGAATAAAACATTCATTCAGGTCAATGAGCTGCTCCTGGCACAGTCAGCACATCCAGGGATGGATGTTAAAGACCTTAAGTAAGGTCTTATCTTTGTGCCGTAATCTGGAAAATTCTCTGAAGACTTGTCAGGTTCAGTTCTAAAATCATGCAGGAAAATAAATACCCATTTTCCTCTTGCTGGTGTTAACCGACAGAAAATAGGCAGTCTGCCCCGGTCCTCGAGAAGTCCTGGCTGAAATAAGACCTTAATTAAAGCTCTGGTCCCTCTTACCTGGACTGGACCTCAATGTTGGCTTAAATAATCTGAACAGATGGATCTGATCCTGTCTTCACCCTCTTCCTGCCCTGTCTCTGTAGGTTACAGGCTCACCAGACACTAAACTGATGGCGAAAATTGTTCTAACTGAGCAATAGCACCTATAATTTATTGAGTCACTAACATATTTCAGGTACGTGCAGTGCAAGTCCCACCGAGTTATTTGCACAATAGTTCTGCGAAGTGGATATTGCTACACCCATTTTTAAGATCAGGAACTGGATGTTGAGAAAGTTGACTTGCCAAAGAGATGCAGCCAGTAGTGGCTGAGCCTGGCTACTTGGCGGGGTCTCTTGGCTTCTTCTCTTGGGTCCCCACTGTGTGATTCCATCCACAACCTCTGTGTGCTCTGGAGGAAAATGAGGAGGAGTTGGGTCAGGACATTGGTGGCTGTTTCATGAGGACATACTGCATCCTTGCAATTTATGAATCATTTATAATGACTATTTTAACTGTCTCCGCCCTTGGTTTCATGAAGGCAGGGATTATGTGTACGTTTCTACCACGTATTCCTGACATATAGCAGAGTACTTGGCATATAACAGATGCTCAATAAATGTTGATATCTCTTTTGAGTATAATCTCTATCAAAGAAAACACCTACTTAGGTAGCTGTTCTGTCCTGCACTGGCTTATCCTTACTCCCAGGAATCCACCGAGCACACATAGTACTGCCAAGTTCTTGGCCCCAAAGCCCTTCCCTCCCATCTCTGCCTGAATCCTGTTCATCTCCGTGTGAGGTATGGCCCTTGTCCCCTGAAGGACTCCTCCATTCATGACCTCTGTCTCCTAGCTGCTTTCAAACCATTCACATTATCTTAGTTCTTCAATTGTCTGTTCTGTTTCCATCCAAGCCCCCCTTTCCTAAGAAGCCACCAGCTTCTCTGTGATGCACGAGGAGGTGCAGACAGGCAGGCAGCTGTTGTAAACTGGCTCTCCAGAAAAAAATAAAGAGAAAGAAAAAGAGAGAGGCAGAGGCAGACAGGGGTGATTTTCAGTGTTTGCCTATATATATATGAAATACATAACTTCCGAGAGGTGGCGCCCGCCACAGGCTGCTCTCCTGCCTCCCCTCCCCCCAGATGCCAGCCCCACATCAGAGGGGCTCGCTGGTCTGGAGTAGCGGCCTGTGGGCTACGGCGACGGGACGGTCCAAGCCACCCCGACAGTCTCTGTAGAGTACGCACCAGGCTCCACTGAGCTCTCCCAGCCCACCGAGGGGCAGACATACCTCTCTGCTCTGTCCCGCGTCCTGAGGTCATTGTGGGGAAAGCCACACAGTGCATCCATGGGCACACCCAGGCGCCCCGTGGGAAAGTGGGCCATGGCTGTAGAGCAGATCATCTCCCCTAGGGGTCCCCAGATGGACCAGGTGGCCCCGGGCACGCAGGGCAGGGATTATTCAGAAAAGCACAAGGTCTTCTCTGATTTGTCCTCCACATTCAGGCCCTACCCTGAGCCCCCACCCCAGGGAAACACCACCACCAGCAACCTCTGAAAGCCAGCGTCGTCTTCACCTGTGTCACCACACAGCACCAACTGCAGAGTGTAAAATCAAGGTGCTGTTAATTCAGGACTTAGATTTAACCTTGCTTACTGCAACTCTGTGAGTTGTCTTTAAAATTAAGTCTCTGTCAATAACCTTTGTCAATATTCCCAGAAAATATGGAATCACTTTCTTTTTTTTTAAATGTCTTGAACATGACAAATTCTTTTTTTTTAAGTTTTTTTTTAATGTTTTATTTTATTTCTAGGAGAGAGAGAGAGAGAGCGTGAGCAGGGGAGGGTCAGAGAGAGAGGGAGTCACAGACTCTGAAACAGGCTCCAGGCTCTGAGCTGGCAGTCAGCACAGAGCCCGACGCGGGGCTCGAACCCACGAACCGCGAGATCATGACCTAAGCGAAAGTCGGACGCTTAACCGACTAAGTCACCCAGGCGCCCCTGGAATCACTTTCTAAAGGAGAGTAAATCGTGCCAAAAGGCGATGAAAATCTTTGGTGTATTCCCCGAAGCAGCCCGTAACCATGATCCAGTTGCCAGTGGTGGATCCCTTTGTCTAAGGGTTATTGTCATTTGTCAGTAAATATACTGTAGCCCCTTTCAAAGGATTTATTTGCCAAAGACTCCACATTTCAAGCAGGCTTGTTTGGAAAGTTGGTGACGAAGTTACACTGCGCGAAGCCCTAAGTGGCTCCATTGCATAATTATAGCAATTCCGGGAGTCATTTGACTCTGTTTTCATAGGAAAATAACTTACTTGCTTCAATTTTACCTCTTTCCCTCCAACATGTTTATTAGGCAATGAAATGTGTTCTGTAGGGGGGGTGATGGGCATGGAGGAGGGCACTTGTTGGGATGAGCACTGGGCGTTATATGGAAACCAATAAACTATTTAAGAAAAAAATTAAAACAAACAAACAAACAAAAGGGTTGGGCTTCCTTAGAATTCCTCACCTGCCCTCAAGTGCAGCCTACAAAGGAGACTGTGTATCCCGGTGGCGTCATTAGGTTACAGGTGCTAATAGTGATTGTTATTTAATGTCTTAAAAATGTGCCCTTAGATGCCCCTTTCCTCAAGTGCTCTGTGGTTTATCCCTTAATTAGCAGGTTAACGAGCTACCTTGCCCTTGGCGAATCCTCATTGTAAGAAGCAATTCTCTGTGTCACCTTGGTGATACCCTGAGTCAGCTGTCACATCAGGGTGGGAGGTGGAGCCCTCTCCGTGGGAGGCTCTCGGATGCACAGAGGGCATTAGGGCAGCAATAGATGTGAGGCTGGTTTGGTGTTTTCCCTCTGAGCTCCTCTCTTAGCTAGTACTCTGGTTAGGCATCCCCGTCCTCAGAGTCACAGCCGAGGCAATGGTGTGATTCTGGTCCTGATCAGCCCTTCACCTCTGATTTCTGCGGCTGCCCCTGAGCTCTCAGTGGACGCTGTCACCAAGAGTGGCATCTCCCTCCTTCCACAGCACTGAGCCACCAGGGCTTAAAACAGACCAAATCATCTCAGGGAATAAGCTCATTGGTTAATGTGTTATCCCTCTGACTCTACAAATCTTAAACCATAGATGGTGATAAGTTCTGAGACTCCAGGTGGTGGGTGAATTGGGAGACATTTTTTTTTTACAAAGAAATAAACAAGCAACCATCGTGGTGGCTGCCAGCCGGCACCAAGTGCAAATATGACTCATCTCATTCATTCTGGAAGTCTTTCTTTCTCCCCACCCCCCTTCACTCACGCTCCCAGGCTTCACTCCCAACCCAACACATATTTCGGGAGCCACTGAGTTATGCGAGGAACAATAAAATAACAAAGCCTGTCTTCAGCGCACTTAGCAGTGTGGACGATGAGCTCAAAGCAGGTCCACCTTGAAAGCCTGTTCCATCAAGTTTCTTTCCCACTCAGGAGCAATCCTGTTCTATTCCCGACCCCTCCCTCTTGTTATTCCTTCCTTCTCCATTTCTCTCAGCCTCTTTCTTTCTGCACGTTGCCTCTCTGTGGATCCGCTTGGGCAAGAAGCTATCTTTTCCATATTTAGTGGGAGGAGAGAGAAGCCTCACGTTCACCTTCATCTATTAGCAAAATGTCGGACCCCTTGGCTTGGAGTTATCATCTGCTTTTGGGACATTGTTTTAAATGTGCTAAAATATGTATGTGGCTGCAGCATCTTGGCCAAGAAATGATCTCATTTTAGCATAAGGCTTGAGATATTTCTTACGTTCTAGTTGGACTGTGGTCTTAACTACCCATTTACGTCAACAGTGTAGGAAACAGCCTCTAATCCAGATTATGAAGTAGTTTACTAAGAGGCTTTTGAATCAAATAATCTGCATTTTTGCAGTTTCTTATGAAAGTGCTCACATTGAAAATCCATCCCCCATGTCCCCACAATTTAAAGTAAAAAAGAAAACAAGTATATCTCCATAAGAAACTTCATGTTCTTTTGTTGAAGTTTGCCAGCTGTGAAGTCATCTAAACAGTGTTTTCTCTCTGGTAAAAGAGTAACCCCAGCTTCAAGAATGAGTCCTTTAGTTTTCTGCCTTAGTTTTCTGTTGTGTAAAAAATCAACGTAAATTTGACGGCTTAAAATAACATCCGTTTAGGGGCACCTGGGTGGCTTAGTCGGTTAAGCGTCCGACTTTCGCTTAGGTCATGATCTCGCGGTTCGTGGGTTCGAGCCCCGCGTCGGGCTCTGTGCTGACTGCCAGCTCGGAGCCTGGAGCCTGTTTCAGTCTGTGACTCCCTCTCTCTCTGACCCTCCCCTGCTCACGCTGTCTCTCTCTCTCTCTCCTAGAAATAAATAAAACATTAAAAAAAAATAACATCCGTTTACTAACTCTCTGTTCTGTAAATCAGAGGTCCAGCTTGGAGGACAATGAAAATAAATAATGGAAATCATAGTGTGATTGAAGAATTGTAAGCTCCCATTGCAAATGGGCCCGAAACCCCAACAGACATCTTAAGTAACATCAGAATTGCCTACGGTTGGGAGCCCTCATCACTGTTATTCTCAATGCCAAACTGGCTTCACACCTTGAATATGTGAATCATTTACTTATCAAGCAAACCAAAACCAAAACTGAATACCAACTACTTCAAGTCTGTTAGAATCCAATGAAGTAGATAAACATGGACTTGAAATATATCAAATAGTAAACGTTTTTGATATCAGGCACTTTGGTGTATTCTGCATCCAACATGGTACCCTCTCTGGGGCTAGCATGGTGCTCTGTTTGAAGCTCCCTCTTTGCCTTTAGTTAAAAACAGTGGCAGATGCCTGCGCGGCTCAGTCGGGTAAGCCTCTGGCTTCAGCTCAGGTCAAGATCTGACAGTTCATGAGTTTGAGCCTCGCACTGGGCTCTGTGCTGTCAGCTCAGAGCCTGCTTGGGACCCTCTACCTCTTTCTCTGTCCCTCCCCTGCTCCTGTTCGTGCATGTGCTCTGACACTGTCAAAACAATCAAACAAACAAATAAACAAAACCAGCAGCAATTAGGGCGTGGCCCTGGGACCAGTCCTCCCTTGGAACTCCTTAGAAATGCAAATTCTCCAGTGGCATCCACTGATTCAGGAATCTTGGGGTCAAACCAACAAGTCCATGGTTTGACCAGCCCAAACCTCTAATTCTGATACCAGGACTCTTGGTCCTTCTAAAATTAACACCTTGCCTAAAGCTTAGCCTTCTTTAATACGTGTGACGTCAATAATGAGTCCTAGGCATGCGCGTCAAATATGGGACCTCCCTGAAGTCAGTGGCACGCACTGAATGGAGTGTTCATGGTGGGTGTAGATACCCTCCAGGTCAGCAGATCTGATGGCACACAATCCTGACATCTAAAATGATGGAACGCATGGCGCCTGTCTTCCCACAAACTGTGCCTGGCAATAGGTTACTTGCTCTTTGTTTTTGTTGTTTTCTTTTCCTTTCTTTTCTTTCTTTTCTTTTCTCTTTTATCTTTTGTTTATGATGAAGTATACTTCTCTTCTAGGCTTTGGTCCTGCTAACTAAAACTGCATCTCCCCATCCTGTAGATAAGAAAGCTCTATTTTATGAGCCAAGGATGCTTTAGTTGCTGCCACCTTCTAGCCACTTGTGGTTCTTAGGGACTCAAACTACTGAAATCCCCTGGCCCTCCCTGTTCAGACACCCATGAGCTTTATTTCTACTTGACTTTAATTATTTCTTTTATCTATCTTTACCTGGGCATTTCTCTTGAGTGAAGCTGTTCAAAGACTCCCTGTAAGAGCTTTAAAATCTGCATTTTTTCCAGGTATTTTTTATGTCTTGTTTATCAAGTTGATGGGGCGCCTGGGTGGCTCAGTTGGTTAAACATCAGACTTCAGCTCAGGTCATGATCTCACTGTTTGTGAGTCCGAGCCCTGCACTCGGCTCTGTGCTGACACCCCAGAGCCTGGAGCCTGCTTCAAATTCTGTGTCTCCCTTTCTCTCTGCCCCTCCCCTGATCACACTCTGTTTCTCTCTCTCTCAAAAATAAATGAACATTAAAAAAGCAAAGATATGTATTGGGGAGCCTGGGTGGCTCAGTCAGTTGAGTGTCTGGCTTTGACTCAGGTCATGATCTCACGGTTCGTGGGTTCGAGCCTCGCGTTGGGCTCTGNAGCGGAGCCAGCCGCCCTTGGGTGGGTGAACTCGGGTCTGAGGAGCACAGCCCGCCGCGGCAGCTGCTGTGGGCCGGGCACCAGGCACCCGAAGGACAGGCGCTGAGCCCAACAGACGACTCCACATCCCTCCTTGCCTGCAAAGAGTCACCTCTGAGAGGCGCCAACGTGCGGCGCTAAAGCCTTTGGCAAGTCCGAAGGGGAAGGAGAAAACCCAGCCTGGGGATGGAGAGGGTTCAGCTGCCGATGGGAAGTGTGCGGCTGACGTCGGAGAGAACATTCTGGCACAGACGGCAGCCAGGCCAGGATGCAGGCTGGGAGCGTGGAGGGTGCTGAGGACCGCAGAGGAGGTGAGGGGGATCTTCAGGAGGGAGAGCCACAAGCAGAGACCCCAAAGATTCGGGGGTCCCCCAGGACAGGGCTGGAGAGCCCATTTTAAGGACTTTGGCCTTTACCCTGAATGAGATAGAAGCCAACGGAGGAGGTCGGTGGGAGGAGAAACATTTCCTTCAGTGCAAGGGCTCCCGGTTTTGTGGAGCATGGACTCCAGGAAGGCAGGCCTCAGGCGCAGACACCAGAGCTCCGAACAGGACCCTGCAGTCGTCCAGGCCAGAGGTGCCGGCGCCTCCGGCCACACCCGCTGGGACGGGGAGAGGGCCGGGGTCGGTTCGGGATGTATTTGGAGGTGCCGTGGGCAGGCCTGGAGAGCAGCTGCATAACGGACTGCACACAGGGTCTGAGAAAATGAAGAATGCGACGAATGACCCTACGGTGGGGACATTTTTGGAGAAGGGAAGGCACGCAGGCATCTGACCGAAGCCTCGGCCTTGCAAAGCACTGCTTTCCCGTCTTCTCGGAGTTGGGGCTGACTCAGCGCGTCCCAGGGGAGGGCGGGTCCCGAACCCCTGAAGCCGGAAGGGGACCAGGGCTGAGGCAGCACAGGAGCGGCGTGACAGGTAGGCGTTTAACTAACTTCGGATTCCATCTGCATGAACTGAGCCTTGTTCCTTTATCTCTCCCACCTTGGCTCCCGGGCCTTCTGTGATTGGCTTTCAGACTCTGGCCTCCCGGGGTAGGTGTGCAGCCCGCAGGGTTGGAAACGCCCCTCACCTGCAAGCCCTGGAGCCCAGGGTCACCTGCACCCGGCGGGTCTCCTTCCCAGGCCTTCCCTTCTGCGCCTGCGTGGNAAAAAAAGATATGTATCAAGTTGAGGAAGTTCCCAACTATTCCTAGTTTTCTGAGGGGTTTTATTATGATTAGATGTTATATTTAGTCAAATGCCTTTTCTGCATCATTTATATGATCAGATGATTTTTTTAATTGTTTATTTATATACATGACAGAGGGGCTGGGAGTAGAGAGAGGGAGGAGAGGACCCAAAGTGGGCTCCACGCTAGCAGCAGACAGCCCAATGCAGGGCTCAAACTCATGAACCATGAGATCATGACCTGAGCCAAAGTTGGACGCTTAGCCAACTGAGCCGCTAGGCACCCCTATAATTTTGTCTTACATGAGAGTAAATAAGTTGTTTTTAATTTTGTCTATGCAACCAGCAAGCAAAACCCTATATAATACATCTCCCAGAAGTGATACTCAATCCGATGCACACACTCACATATACACATAGGCACACCGACACATAAACGGGACACACACCTGTGCTTGCGCACACACACACACGGAGGTCATATGGCAGCAGTGATTATTCATAACTACGTCTGTGGGTGTAAGTCTGGGATGGATGAGTTGCTAAGTTTCTGTTTTCGTAGTGTCCAACTAATTCTATCACCAAGTGGACAATTCTATGGAAAAGAATTTAAAGAGAAGATACAAAAAATGGGGAAAGAGAAACCACAGATGAAGGAGGCAGAAGAGTATCTGGAAAATCAGAATCTTAAACTGTATGTGGCCTATGATTAAGCGGTAGCTAAATCATGCATATTTATATTAATCAAGTTTGGAAGGAGGGCAAAAAATGAAAGTGAGTGTGGGTNGTAAATGAATCCTGGTAACAGACCGAAATCATAAAAACTTGACACTTTAATTTACTCCTGGAAGAACTCCAGAAAAACAGATATGTTTCAGAAATGTTATTTTTTCTTCCTGAAAAAATTTTCCGATTGTATTTTCAGAAGCTGTGCCATGTTGCATTCACGCAAGCAATCTGTGTGCATCCGCAATAGATAACGCTTTTTTGATGCCGGTGCCCTCTGTGAATGGGAAACTGTGTGGTTCCCTATCATTTTGGCCACAGTGGGTTTCTTGTTACTAGTGAACTTATGAATCCCAGCTTTCTGCTTTCAAAGCTCGCCTTCAGATTCTCCTTTTATTACTGCAGCAGGATAAAAGGAGAAAATGGAGTTTTGATTACGGAGGTTCCACTGTTTCTTCATTACGACCAAAAATGAGATCAAAAAACACATGTTTAGAGCTTCAGTTTTCCTGCGAGGCTAGTTGTAATTCCAGAAAACCAGGTTGACCTCCTGCCTGGATTTCCAATCTCTCCTCCTGAGAATCTCCTTTCTGCTCAGTGAGGCTTCAAATCACTTAATGGAGCATCAATCAGTGTACACCACAGAGTTAGGTTTCAAATGCAAATCTCTGTTCGATAAGGTTATGTTAGAATTATAATAGACAACCCCAAATTCCCAGGTTTAACACAATAAAGGTGTATTTTAGCTCCTGTAACAGTCCCACATGGGTGTGATTGTTAGTGGGACAGGAGGGCTGAGGGACCAGGCTGATGGAGGCTTCACATCATCAGTCTCTGTTTCCTATGACCCCACTGCACATTGTCATCTAGCCAGGCTGGGAAGAGAATGTGTGGAGACAAGCCTGTTTTTAGCCGTTTCAGCCTGGTAGAGATATGCTTCCTTGGTGAAAACAATTCTCCTCTTTTCCCTAAATCAATGGGAGCATCCACAGATGGGGGGAGTCTCAGCTGAGGGACATGGAAGAGAAGTAAAAATGGCACTTTTATGTCAGTGAGATAATGCAAACCGGCCAGAGAACGACTGTGTAGTTACAATTTTGCCTGACAGTTTATTTCCTCCCATTGCCCTTACTCTTAAAGTCTCATTAATTCTTTCATTCCAGATCTGCATCAGGGCTTGGAAGGAAAAGGGTGTCAATGTTGCAACATAAAGAAATAAGATAATAGCCCTAAGTTCTAAGCCTGGTTGGGAGATAGCTGTAAAGTTCCATGTGGTTTTCCCCAAAATTGTTCAACCCGTGTTCTGAGTGCAAATGCCCATTTTCAGGAAGAATGTGTTCTAGGTCTATGTCCAGTGATGAAACTATAAAATTTTTCCTTAATTTTTTTAATTTTGATTTTTACATAGAAACCTATGTGGGAGGGGGGAGAGAGAGAGAGAGAGAGAGAGAATCCCAAGTAGGCTCCATGCTCAGTGCAGAACCTGNCTCATGGTTGAGTATTTTAAATGTTCATTTTTAGTGTTTTTTTAAAAATATTGAATTAATAGAAATAAGTTATATTTAAAATATAATTCCTTTTCCAAGGGTTGGATATTTAAAATATAATTCCTTTTCCAAGGGTTGGCCAGTCGCTGTTATCACAAATGCATAATCCATGTCCTTAAGTAATATTTGATCAAAAGATTAAACTCCATGGTGAGAACACCCTATTGCTCTCACTCTCGCTCTCTCTCAAAAATAAATAAACACTGAAAAAAATTATAAAAGTAGAAAGTCCAAAACTATTTTGCTATTTCTTAGGCTAAAGTGAACCAAACTCCATCCATCTCTCTGTTTGACATTCTCAGCCAGAGGCTGACGTTCTCAAGTTTACCTTGGGGTCCAGTGTGGCTGTTGGGGCTCTAGCCATCTCACTGTGTTCCAAGCAGGGGGCAGAGAGGAAGTACAAAAAAGCTTTAAACATATGTGCCCATTATTAGTGTATTTTCATATTTTACCAAAAGAAATCACTGGCTAGAAATTAAAATCAAAGAAGGCTCGATACTTTGGAATCTTTTAGCCAAGTGCACCACGGCCCCAAACAAATTCAGGGCCCCGTGATCATGGACAAAGCTTAGAAAGGCACTGGACAGACACCTAGTTGTTTCTGCTGTGGCCTTCCCGGCATCTGTCAAATCAACCAGGAACAAAGCTGGCCTTACCTCTAGGTGTCTTGTCCAGCCTGAAATCATGCGGTTTTTGGGGTGACTAGGGAAGCCTGTTTGTCTTTGTGACTATTTGTTGGAGGACGGGGTGGAACAGAGCGTGCATATCCTTTATTCTGTCTTTGTAAAATGACTAACTTTGGAACTGGCTACTCTGACCCTCATCCTGAAAAGCTGAGATTTCCTGTACCTTTCTCTTGCCCCCAGGCTGCTCTCTTCTGGGTCAGAACCAGTCCTTTGGATATTCATTCATTCCTCTGGATGAAGCAGGACATGTTTTGAGCCTGGAAAATAAGCCAGGCAGGTAAGTCTGTGTTGAAGGAGCGCTGTCTACTATGAAAGGTAGAATACCGGGTAAGGCAGATGGTGCTGGGGCATGATGGCAATGAAGTTCTCAGAGCAGAGGGACCACAGATAGGCGCATCTGAATTGCAAAAAGTCACCTGTCAAACCGTGATTAAAATTCGCAGCTGCCCTTTGTAGCCAGAGAGGCCGATGAGAGTACCGATGCTGGAAGACTTGCCTTCCAGGGAAGAAACAAAGGTCCGGACACTGCAGTAGAGGTCCTCCAGAGGAAGATGCGGAGCTGGAAGTGTGTGGTTCTGCTGTTTTCCCACAGAGGTTTTTGCCCCAGAAATTACTGGAAATTAGGTCAGCCTGGGAATCCCTGACTGACGATAGGGATGGACACATATTTAGAGCTGAGGACATTGCTTTTTTATAATACTGAGTATTTCCATTCACTTTATTTTATTATTATTATTATTTGTTCATGTTTNAAGTGAGTGTGGGTTCATGGTTGAGTATTTTAAATGTTCATTTTTAGTGTTTTTTAAAAATATTGAATTAATAGAAATAAATTATATTTAAAATATAATTCCTTTTCCAAGGTTGCCCAGT
>NW_027551559.1:5492829-5590270 GCF_008692635.1 Crocuta crocuta
GAGAGAGAGAGAGAGAGAGAGAGAATCCCAAGTAGGCTCCATGCTCAGTGCAGAACCTGACCTAGGGCTTGATCCCCCAATGCTGGGTTCATGACCCGAGCCAAACGAAATCAAGAGTCTGACACTTAACCAACTGCCACCCAAGTGCCTGTAAGATTTCTCTTTTACTGGGCTTGATAGCATTCAAGTCAATCAAGCAATCAAGTCAAGAAAGAAAGAACAGAGTAGGCATCTATTAAGAACAGTTTTGAGCGTGGAGAGAATTTATAAAAAGAACAAAAGTGAGTTTGAAGAAGATGCTAGTAAGTGAAGCCACTTCTGGGCTTTCTAAGTTCATCCTTGGTTGGTGGAACCTTGCCTTCTTCTTTACTGACTTTCTCCTTGAGTAACTCACCAGCTGGCAGCCATATGGGCCCACAGCAACTAATCAGGCTCTATTCAAGGATATAAGGCATGTTCTCTGTGCCATTTTAAAAAAATGTTTAATGTTAATTTATTTTAGATAGAGAGATAGAGAGAGAGAATGAGCAGGGGTGAGAAAGGGGCAGAGAGAGAGGGAGACACAGAATCTGAAACAGGCTCNACCTAGGCGCCCCTCCAGTCACCTCCATTTGAAGCAGAAATCCATATATCTCTACTAGAGTAACCAAGCATTTTTTAAACAATATTGTGACAACATTCTTTTCTGGAAAAAAAGTGAGCCAGTGAAGCTTTTTTGCTTTTTATGCAATAAATAATAATAATAAGAAGAAGAAGAATGTATTAGGGAGTACGTTAGCATACTCTTGTAGCCCTGAGAGAGAGGCAACGAATCATACATTTTAGTAAAACACCCCAGAGGTCTTCAGCTATTACATATCACGTTTTTTAGATTAAGTTTATTTATTTGAGAGAGACAGAGAGAGAGAGAGAGAGAGTCCCAAGCAGTCTCTGCGCTGCCAGCTCAAAGCCCGACATGGGGCTTGGACTTAGGAAACCCTGAGATCCTGATCTGAGGTGAAACCAAAAGTCAGACGCTCAACCAACTGAGCCACTCTGGTGTCCCTTTTCAGATTTAAGTTAAAAATCTCTATTTTTATTTTAGTGGGTGAAGTGCTTAATCTCTATGTCCAGAAGTCAAAGGTCATCCACTTATTCTTAGAAAGCAATAGTAACAGGAACTCCTCTTTGTTTTTCTTTTTTTTTTNAGTCAAAGTCAGACGCTTAACTGACGGAGCCACCCAGGCACCCCAGGACACATTTAAAGAGTAATTTGGTTTTATTTCTTCTAGGAGATGCAGGATTAAGAACTCGGGTCTGTCACATCAGGAAATCTGAGGCTCTGGTCACAGGTGTCAGTGGATATTCTGTATATAAGCCGTTTTATCTGTGTGAACCCAAGTTTACATCACTTACTAAATAAGGGAGTTGGGCTGTATGTTTTTCATTATTTATTTTTGAGAGACAGAGAGAGACAGAGTGTGAACGGAAGAGAGGCAGAGAGAAAGGGAGACACTGAATAAGAAGCAGGCTCCAGGCCCTGAGCTGTCAACACAGACCGACGTGGGACTTGAACCCATGAACCGTGAGATCATGACCTGAGCTGAAGTCAGATGCTTAACCAGCTGAGCCACCCAAGCTCCCCAGAAGCTGGACAATATTAAAGGTTTTCCAATATCTTATCACCAAAGACATTTTTAAAAAATTATTTTTGTCCTCCATATTATTTGATCTTATTTTTCTCAGGAAACGATTTGGTCCATTACTCAACCCAAATTATTTCAATCATTTTTGGCAATCAAGATATAATAATTGTTATAAAATAAGGAGGTCCTTTATCATACATNTTCAAGGTGAATATTCACAGGACTCGAACAAAGTAACGCTGCTTCTCAACTCTTCCGCCTCGGGGCCATCTGGAAGTGGTGAACTTGGGAGGAAGCCCTGAACTCTCGGTGGTCACATTCCAGGTCCCCTTCACGCCTCCGGCGCCTGAGCGGGCCACCGCCGCGTGCTGGGTGGGAACGCAGTGTCGGGCTTGCTCAGTGTCCCCGCGCCAGACACACACAGAGCGGGAGCCCCGTGGGTGCGTCCCTGGAGCCACAGTCAGAGGACAGTGGGAAGCGTTGGCTTGAGTGTCACTCCCTGTTGTGAAACAGGAGTGAAATGGCCGCCGAGAGCGCTCATAAACCAGGGTCATTGAGGGCTGAGGTTTCTACCTTCGGAAAGGAGCACTGAGAGGTAGCGTGACATCTTCCTGGGCCGCTGCTCTTGGATAAAGCAGCCTTTTGTGGCGTTTAAGTTCTTTGTCTCTTGTTTCAAGGCGGGACAGCGCCCCCTCTGCTCTGCTCTTTGCATTTGGGGAGCCTTCAACCCATTGGCTTTGGGTCTTGATTCTCTCTGTCTCTCTGTCTCTCTCTCTCTCACTTTAGCTTCTCTTTCAATTCCATTTGGCCCAAAGTATTTCATAAAGCTCCTGATGAATAATTCACACTAATGTACTAACGGTATATACATTTTAAAGGAGAAGCGACTTGTTCCAGGAGGAAGGTTAATAATGTAACAATGTAATGGTTTGATGTTGCTAGAAAAACAGAATGTAATCACATGCCTCTCCCTTACCTCAAGAGCCACCTGTCACAGACAGTTTCCTAATAAATGGGAAGGAAGATTTACTCGTAGATAATTCTATCAGGAGAAATAATCATTGCTCTGTGTCGGCCCCTCCTTTCTAGGGAGGCTTGATGCCAGCACCTCCTCCCTCATCAGCATGTTCCTGACCACGCACAACACAGCGTTTGTGGGGGCAGCGTGCCAGCAGTTTGCCCTTTCAGCACGTTGGTGGCGCGGGCACCCCCCTCCCGCGCTGTCCCACTTCGGTACTGCCGTGCCCGATGCACAGCGGATGCCTGACGAGTGTCACCCGGAGGCTGACTAAATTAAATTAAAGCCAAAGCAAAACAAAACCACCACCACCACCGCACAGTGACAAAGCCCAACAACCCAAGCGTATCACACCTAATCTTTCAAACTTCATAACATTTTCCAGCAGAAGAATATGTCATTTTTCCTAGGAGACCAGAGCGGACAGTCTCAGTCCTGTGCCCTCTCGTCACCTGCCTATGAAACAAAGGCAGCGAGAACCCAGGAGAACTATGAAACCTTTTTTGTNATATCACACCTAATCTTTCAAACTTCATAACATTTTCCAGCAGACGAATATGTCATTTTTCCTAGGAGACCGAGAGCGGACAGTCTCAGTCCTGTGCCCTCTCGTCACCTGCCTATGAAACAAAGGCAGCGAGAACCCAGGAGAACTATGAAACCTTTTTTGTTTTTGTAAATAGGATGTAAATGCCTACTTTCAAGTCGCTATCCTAACGCGACGGCGTGGAGCGGAGCCAGCCGCCCTTGGGTGGGTGAACTCGGGTCNCTCCCCAGAAGCTGGACAATATTAAAGGTTTTCCAATATCTTATCACCAAAGACATTTTTAAAAAATTATTTTTGTCCTCCATATTATTTGATCTTATTTTTCTCAGGAAACGATTTGGTCCATTACTCAACCCAAATTATTTCAATCATTTTTGGCAATCAAGATATAATAATTGTTATAAAATAAGGAGGTCCTTTATCATACATGCAAATAATAAATGAGCATTGCATAGATACCCTATGTGTTCAGGGAAGGAGAAATTACTAATCAAATGGAATGTGCCACAGTTTTGTAACTTTCTAAAATATGAACTCCAAACCTGGTGAGTACTTCAATTTGCCTGTCTGTTATTGGAGAGTTTTGAGGGGGGGAAGTGAATAATAATCTTTTTCTGACTGTTTGCTCCAGACTTAGGCAGTCAGCATATGTTGAACTGCATGTTGTTATAAATGCATCAGGATTATAGGCTTTGGAATATCACAGTTTCTTCTGCTCTGAGTGGATTTCTGTGCCTAATGTGCTCCTAAGAACATGGCTTTGAAACTTGGTAACAAAATTTGACCTGTGTAAGATGCATTAATGGTTCTATTACATCTTATCTTAAAAGTTACATTTTGACGGTGTAAGATATACTTTCAGATAGCCTTAAGTTTCCTTGTTTTGTAAAAGAATTATGTGACTGTAACACAGAAACTGTGCTGACCCTTACTGATATAGTCCACCTTGAATCTATCCAATCAAACTCAAAATACCTACTAAATATTAAATTAAATTTGTTAAATTAAATTAAATTAGATTAGATTAAATGTGTTAGCAGCCAGGAAGCTTCTGGTTACAGTCCATGAATAGTGAGCTTGAAGCACGGGAGGTAAATGTGGATTCATTTAAAATCTAGGTTGGTATTTTTTTCTTTAGGTAGATTTTTGAGTCTTAGAAGCAGTGTATTAAAACTTAATAATTTTTAATAAACAAGTTCTGGAAATAAGGACAATTTCAATATAACTTATTTTAAGGTAAATGGCTCTGGGGCGCCTGGGTGGTTCATTTAGTTGAGCATCCGACTCTTGATTTTGGATCAGGTCATGATCTCAGGATAGTGGGATCGAGCCCCAAAGTGGGCGCTGGGCTAAGCATGGAGCCTGCTTAGGACTATCTCTCTCTCTCTCTCTGTCTCTCTCTCTGTCTCTCTCTCTATCCCTCTCCCCCACTCTCATTTTGTGTCTCTCTCACATATAATGAATGAATGAATGAATGAATGAATACGTACATACATACATACATACATACATAAACAAACCTTCAATTAAATGGCTCTTATGGTTATATTATTGTATAACCTGGAGCTATTGTAAATTATAATGTGTCAATTTATATAATTCATTATACTTATTGATAATCATTTTAAATCTCACATAATAGACTGTGAAGAGATTGTGAGTTCTACACAGTCACCCTGTCACACCTTATTTTTCAAGCGGGGACCTGAATGAGTCCAGAGAGGCACAGTGACGTGCGAACCATGGCACCACGGGCATCACCCCTCAGGTGCTCTGCGGTCCCCGACGGCCCCGGCTCTTCCACACCACACTTCACACCGCCTCTCGACGGGACCGAAACCGTGGGTATTGTTTTCCCCTTATTGCCTTAAACGAGCACAATAGACAGAAGGTATTAATAAGTGGGACACTTACACGGAGTACTGAATGCTGCGCTCCCAGATGTGATGGAAAGTGTATGATAGGAGCCAGACTAGTCTCTGGACAAAAAAAAAAAAAAAAAAAGAAAAAAAAAACCCAANCATAAGTTGATTGCCGAAAAAATGTAAAATAAATGAAGGAAAGAAAAGAGAAGTCCTTGACTTATTTCTCTCTCTGGGAATGTGTGGTAAGAATAGTGCAACCTTCTCGTGATGATTCAGTGGTTTCAGCAGAAGCTAACATCACGCAACTCTAAGAGCCCTGAGAGGGGATCCCTGTGCACTATTGTCTTGCTAGCTGAGATCCAGAATAAGGAAGAAAATGGTTGACAGCCTCGCATTAGGGTTGATTCTCTAATTTCTGTTAACTCTTAAATAATCTTGTAACTCGTGATTCTGAAAAGAAAAGGTCTGAAGAGAGAAGCAGAACGCCGTTCCTTATATAATGAAGAGAATATTGTCTTCTTGCGTGTCTCGGGGAAGGAGTAGCATGTGATTTAATGCCTGTTAGTCCCTAAATCAGTGGTTCCAGAGTGTGAAACCCAGACCAGCAGCCCTACCATCACCTGGGAACTTGCTAGAATTCTTGCCACCTCCTCCCCCCAGGCCGACTGGATCAGAAATTCAGGGGACAGTCCCAGCAGCCCAAGTTTTAACAAGCCCTCCAGGTGACTAGTGTCCGTGGAAGTTTGAGAGGTACAGCCCTAAATCATGCCCATATTGTCCATTTAAGCCTTCCTGAAGGCTGTATAAGATGAAAATAATACTATGCAGCTGTATTTGATGCATTTAGAATCCACATTTCCTGCTTTCCTAATATATGTGAGACTATAAAGAGAAAGCCATGCTGATACCTCCCTCGTCATGGGAATGGTGACATTTCTGCAACGATTCCCTGAGAAAATGTTCAGGGCATAAAGAAATGTTCAGGCGCACAACACTAGAGGGGGTGTGCCCTTGGAAATCGACCCACTGTCTAGAGTCAAGAAGATTTTCTAGGGTAATTCTGAGAGTGTCATCCTTTCCACTGAGAAGCGGTACACGAGGGAGATAATTTCAAGCCAATACAGATGTAGGTGGTTTGAATTCAGAGATGATTGTAGCCCGATGGGTAACAGGCCTGGGATTTATGTGAAGAGAGGAAGAGCGCGTGCACTAATGTTCGTCTTGCTGACAGATAGTTTTAGCCACCTATTTCTTGTTTCAGATATGTAACAATTTTCCACTTGATCTCCTGTCTGCGAGGAGTTCGAGGTCCCTGGTACTTTCTCTCTCCTTCATTCCTGGGAAGCACATGGGTTCACCTTAGCTTCCCTGGGACGGAGAAAGGAGTCGCTGCAGGTGCCCCTGGGTGGGATGTCAAGTAGACATTCACAGGCTAGAGTGAATCAGCCTAGAAAGAAATCTCAAGTAGAAAAATGAGTTATAATTTGTCTCTTGATTCTTAAGGGAATATGAAGGTACAAATTCCAATCCACTTGTACAAAAATCTACCCAAGTGCTTTGTCTTTTTTGGTATAGGTTCTCAAAAATTTAGGGAAAAATTGGATAAATTAATGGCTCATGTACTTGACAGAGCTAAGACAGAATGAGTAGAAAGGCACCTAGACTTTCCTTCTTCTTTTGGATCTTGGTTAACCAAATTCCCCAAGGATAAATAGTGGATTATGAGCCAGACTTACCAAGGTGATGGAATACATTTAAAGGAAAAAACCAACAAAACTCAAAGTATATGTCAGCACCTATTAATGCTACCAGTGAGAAGGACAAGGGTGGAAATGGCTATCAGGTGAGAAGGCCACCAGAAAGAAAGGCACTTTGGGAAAAGAACTGCCTGGAGACACAGAGTTGAGTTTACAGGATAAGGAAGGGAGAGGAGCTGTCTCTCTCTCCTCCCTGCATCCTGCACAGCTACATCCTTCTGAAAATCAATTCTATGAATATAGACTTCCATTTCTTTGGATTCAGATCTGTGATTCCCACCTCCACCCACAGCCCAAAGCTCATGCCACCAAGTAACTGACAGTTGTTGAGTCTTGCATAAGTAGTCTGTGACCAAAAGAAAAGCCACTTCTCTGAATTCAGATGGGGTGAATCACTGGGAAGAATCTTGGAAAAAAAGTGTATAAGTCTAAGCTCTCCTGAGAAATCAAACCAAGAGGAGATGATAGATATGAGAGAGAGAGAGAGAGAGAGAGACATAGATACATAGGTAGGTAGGTAGGCAGGTAGGTAGATAACAGATACATGGATGGATAGATCGATGGGTGGATGGATGGATGGATGGATGGATGGATGGATGGATGGATGGATGAATAGGTAGGTAGGTAGGTAGATAGATGATAGATAGATAGATAGATAGATAGATAGATAGATAGACAGATAGATAGATGATAGATACATACATACATACATACATACATAGACAATAGATAATAGATCCATAGATAGATGATACATACATACATATATAGGTAGATACATAGATGATGATGATGATAGATAGATAGATAATTGATTTGGAGGAATTAGCTCACANGACAATAGGTAATAGATCCATAGATAGATGATACATACATACATATATAGGTAGATACATAGATGATGATGATGATAGATAGATAGATAATTGATTTGGAGGAATTAGCTCACATAATGGAGCCAGCAAGCTGGAAACTAAGGTAAGAGCTGATGTTGCAGTCTTGTGTCTGAAATCCACAGGACAGGCTGGAACACTGGAAACACAGGTACGATTTCTGTGTTACAACCTTGGATGTAAGTCTGTCTTCTAGAGGACTACCTCAAGTTTTGTTCTTTTTTTTTTTTAATTTTTTTTAATGTTTTATTTATTTCTAGGAGAGAGAGAGAGAGACAGCGTGAGCAGGGTAGGGTCAGAGAGAGAGGGAGTCACAGACTGAAACAGGCTCTGAGCTGGCAGTCAGCACAGAGCCCGACGCGGGGCTCGAACCCACGAACCGCGAGATCATGACCTAAGCGAAAGTCGGATGCTTAACCGACTAAGCCACCCAGGCGCCCCCCTCAAGTTTTGTTCTTAAGACTTTCAACTGATTGATGAGGACCACTGCATTATCAAGAGCAACCTTTATTTAAATCAACAGATTTTAAACCTTAATCATATCTACAAAATACCTTCAGAGCAACATCTAGACTAATGTTTGTCCAAACAACTGGGCACCATGGCCTCACCAAGTTGACACATAAAGCTAACCATCAGACACAGTCAGATCTTCTGGCACTTTCCCCATCTTTCTGGAAGCCATGCTGCAAACTTCTAATACGTTCCCTGGTGTGGCTTCGGTAGAGAGGAGCCTCACTGTGTAAACACAGAGCAAGACAGGGTTTGCATCAATATTTATGCACACAGAGAGTCAGGCCTTGATATCCTTCATCTGAAGAACAAGTAATCAATTAATCAATTTAAGAATTTCTTATACATCAGCAGTTGCTTAAAAATTATGCCTTGTTCTATACAGCTGTGTGCCTTCAGCTTGACACGTTTGGTTTTTACTGAAGTGACTGGTCACCATCATATTTTTTCTTTGGGCAGACCAAAAAAAAAATGGTCTCAGCAAATCTATTATATCTATAAGTTTCTTATACTTTTAATCCCTTGCTTGGAATTATTTTAATTTTATTTTTTAAATGTTTATCTCTTTATTTTGAGAGAGAGAGAGAAAGAAAGAGAAGCAAGTAGGGGCAGAGCAGAGAGAGAAAGAGAGAGAGAGAGAGAGAGAGAGAGAGAGAGAGAATCCCAAGCAGGCTCCAAACTAAGTGCAGAGTCCAGTGTGGGGCTTGATCTCACCAACCAGGAGATCATGGTCTGAGCTGGAATCAAGAGTCAGACGCTTAACCGACTGAGCCACCCAGGCTCCCCTATTTTGATTTTCTTTTTAATGTTTGTATTGTAAATGGGACTAGTTTATTCATGTTGGAAAATCAGGTTTCTTGAAAACATTTATGTTTTTTCATTGTTTGTAATTGTCTGTTTTCTTTTAGAACATAGTATTTGTCTTTACCATAAACTCATGGCTTCTCAACATTTTAATGGAATGGTCTTTGCTACTGACCATCTCCCCGCCCCCAGCTTCTGGCCTTCAGTCTTCTGAGAGGTAAGAAATGGGCTCTTACTGGCTGATTACTTTCTAGACCAACTGCCTTTCTTCCCTGCATTTTTATTATTTAAAATCAATCTTATCCTGCTTTTCCTTTCTTTTTCTTCCAGGGACCAACCACTCCCTTATTTTGTTGAGGTATATCCTTACGTAGCTTTGTAGGAAAAGAAACACTTAGTTATCACATATTTTAAAATGTTTCTATTCTTGCCTTGTGTGGTAGTTCTCCTAAACTTAGAACTTTCAGATGAAAAACCTTGCCCCTCAGAATTCTGAGAGTATGATGATCTCTCGCCATCTTTCGACAGTTACTGTTCCTATCAGGAAATAGGGTGAACATTTTTTAAACACAGTTTTAATTAGCGTGGAATTTGCAAGGTATGTATCTATCCTGAAATCCAGGGAAGGTGAATTTATTCTGCTTGTAGTTTCATCATTGTGGAAAGTTCCAAAATCAAAGGTGAAGTTGCTACAGTATGTACGTAGCAAAAACAATATATCTCTCCCAATGCTGCAATTACAGATGGATTCACACTCTTTTACATAGATGTGAGCCTCTGGCTACTTCAGTCTTTTTTTTTTTTAATGTTTATTTTGAGAAAGGGAGAGACAGAGCATGAGCAGGGAAGGGGCAGAGAGAGGGGGAAACACAGAATCCGAAGCAGACACCAGGCTCCAAGCTGTCAGGACAGAGCTGGATGCCAGACTCGAACTCATGAACTGTGAGATCATGACCTGAGCCGAAGTTGGATGCTTAACCTACTGAGCCACACAGGTGCCCCTTCACAGTCTTCCAGTGCAGTATTACCTGAGAATTTACAAACCAAATTATATCATTGATTATAAATTACTTGGCATTCCTCTTTTCAACTATAGTTAAGATATTATAGTAACCTTTAAAATTGTCTATGGATAGTTTACCATTTTTATACACGTATTTTCTGCACCATAAAAGGAATATTATAATTTTTTTTTCGATAAGAAATTGCCAGGTCTGAGAGGCTGTGAGTCATTTGTTTGACATGAACACACAGCCTGTACCACTTCCTCTGTCATTCTGCAGCTTCCCTTGGTCTTGGCTTTTGTCACATTCTTCTGTCTGCTCCAGTCTCCTGTCCAGAGTTCTTCATTATTCTGAATTTTTTAGAAGTGCCTTTACTACCACTTTAACAGAATCTTCAAAAGAAGGGGCCAAGGTGTGCTCAGTCTCACATTTTGGGCAAGAAGCAATATGGTGCTATTGTTGTTTATTTCCTCCGTAACTCCCTCCCCGAAATACTGCATATATGACATATATTTATTTTATTGTTTTGAACCATTTAAATTACTTGAATTTTGATAATGTTTAGACTCCTACCAATAATTAAATGGGGGAGTTGGTAGAGAGTCAGGAAACTCATCTGATGAGTCAAGAGTTGGAAGGTATACATGGTTTTAATTTTGAAATGTTAACTTCTGTTAAGTGTTAAATTCCTAAGCATAATAATGAGATGAACTTGACTGCTAATGTGACGAGCACAAGGGGGAGAAGCTACATCCCCCTAGTTGTGGGGATTCTGTTCCTTATTCTCCCTGGGCCCTTGGGAAACCCTCTCATGAGAATGGATTTCTAGGAAGGCACAGACATCTGTGGAGATGTCCCTAAGAACCTGAGGACTCCAAATTAAGAGTAAGAATTCACTTAAGATGTGTTGGCAAGAAAGATATTTATCTGACACTAAGGATTTCCATATTTAAAATGTAAGGCATGAAGGTGGTTGTAAAGTAGAATGAACACTCAAGTAATGAATGTCACAAAAGACTCAGAATGGCACATGCAGGTCCCCAGAATTTAGTTTCTGCTTGTGTGACCCATCTAGTCAAAAGAAAATTGCCTTTGGCCATTATTGGATTGATTAAAATTATGGTCCTGGCTCATATATGTAACCAGACTAAGTATCAGACAAAACTCAAGATCTATGCAGAGAATGGGGTCAGCCCAGCACGAGTTCGGTGCAAGTCATGGCCGGATGCTACAAAACTTGGCTACGGTGAGCTTCTTTTTAGAGGTCATGAGCACTGGATTCGACCACTGGTGTGGTCGACTTACTTCTCTTCTTGAAATTTACGATTTACCCAGTTCCAGGATGCATGTTTGCTTCAGGGAGTATCGTCATTTATAAAGCAGATTTTCTGCCCTTTCCAGTACTTACCAGCTCCAACAGCAGCAAAGAAACAATAAAACAATGACAAACACAAACTTTCCACCAGTGAATGTTCACTCCCTTTCTTAGAATCCCTCGAAGCTGGATTACTGGTGTTTAATGTTGAGTTTTCCTTACTCTTCCAGGTAGGACTAGTGATGAGAATCCAGCGGTACCACAGCAACCAAAGAAAATCAGGAATAGGGGTGCCTCCCGGGACCCCACAGATGACTTTAAAAAGGAAGGATTCTAAGTGCCTTGTAGAAAAGCAGGATAGTTTGGATCTTGCTATAGGAGTGTATCAGTATTCCACGACTCATTTGTTTTTCATAGATATGAAAATTAGGTAACTGCCAGCATCAGAAAACATAGTGGATAATTTTAAGGGAAAATTTGCAAGAGATAGTAGTAGCATGATATCACATCAAATACTGAGGAGATTCGGGATGCCTGGGGGCTCATTCAGTTAAGTGTCTGACTTTGGTTCAGGTCATGATCTCGCGGTCCGTGAGTTTGAGTCCTGCATCAGGCTCTGTGCTGACAGCTCAGAGCCTAGAGCCTGCCTCGGATTCTGTGTCCCCTCTCTCTCTTTCTCTGCCACTCCCCTGCTGCTTGCACTCTGTTTCTCTGTTTCTCTCTCTCTCTCTCTCTGTCTCTCAAAAATAAATAAACATTAAAAAAAAAAGTTTTTAACTGCTGTTGCCACCCTGTCTACTTTCTCTTTGGATTTGATACCTGGACCTTGAACTCAAACCTAATGTGACCATAAGCTCTCACCTACTGTAAGGAAACTGTAGGCCAAAGAATTGAATGTTTGCCCCAAATATTTCAAAATGCAAAATAAATCAAATTCACTTTCCTCACTGACCTCTTAAGGCCAATTTGCATCCTCTTTACGTGCGTGCTTTTCTCCATTGTTATCACATTTTGATGGCGACTCTTTTATGTTTGCTACGAGAGGGTTGGAGCTGGGTTGGCACGTCAGCAGCTGTGAAGGGTACTTCCTAGAGCCGCCTGATGGCAGGAGGCCTTGCACTAGAAATCCTGCCCTGCTACTTCTGACTTGTCTGCGTCCTATACCTTTGTTCAGACATTGAGTGTATTTCAGCCACTTGGTGGGTTAAACTGGCTTTTGCATGTCTACCTAGGAACAAACCTTCCTTTACACGATTTCTCTTAATAAGAAAGACATTCTGGGGGCGCCTGGGTGCCTCAGGGGTTTGAGCATCTGACTTCAGCTTGGGTCATGATCTTGGCATTTGTGGGTTCGAGCCCTGCGCAGGGTTCTGCGCTAAGGGTTCAGAGCCTGGATCCTGCTTGGGATTCTGTGTCTCCCTCTCTCTCTGCCCCTCCCCTGCTCTCTCTCTCTCAAAAATAAATGAACATTAACACATTTAAAAAAAAAAGACATTGTACATATCAAACAATTACTCACAACTACATTTGAGAGCCTAGGTTTATTGACTCTTGAAAACATTTTTCATAATTTCCTGCTGCAAGACACCCCTTGTTAGAGCCATTCAGCGAGAATCCTGAACCTTCTAGTGAAGTGTATCTTCCTCTCGCCCAGGGGCAAGGGGCAGTCCAAAGCAGACAGCTGACTTCAGTGCATCTCCGGCATTTCAAACCTATTGGAGGAATATTGCAATTTCTTTCTTTCACGTACTGTCCATGCCCAGTACAGTCTTCTCAACTTTTATGGCTCCATAAATCTACTCATCCATTAAATCAGGCATTCATCCACAGTTTGAACACTGGTTGAGTTACCATCAAAGACAGTTATACCCGGGATTCCCAAATCTTTGTTTTATTCTTAAATGTTCTACTTATATCAAGACAAGTGTTTGTGCAGCCTGCCCAGGGCGTTCCGTTTTGGGATTTGTCACATGTCTGATCGAGCTTGCACCAAGCCGACGGCGCCTTCCCAGGCAGCCCTGCTGTGTCGGGAGGCTTCCGGGGGCATACCCAGGCCAGGGACTTAAGAGCCTGCCAGCCACCTCCCCAGGTGTCCGTTACATTTACCAGCTTGGTTGTCTTTTCCCTGGGTTTTCTGTCTGTCTCCCTGCTCTCCTCTTCCCTCCGTCCCCCCTCCTCATTTTCCCTCTTGCTTCTTCTCCTCTTCTTCTCTATTTTCTATCCGGCCTCTGGCCATCTCTGTTACTTAAGAGCTTACTTCAGTCACAGCTCTGATGACGTGCCCGCCCTGGACAGGTCGGAAGCCCTGTGGGGACAGGCATCTGTTACAGACCAGCATCCTTGGCCTCTGTTTCCTCTACCCTTGACGCATGGCCGGTGTCCTCTGCTACTGTTGGGTCCTGCCCTCCCCCGGCCTCACCCTTCCCCACCTTCACCCCTGCACTGTGTGCTTCAGTCACACTGGAAATATTCTTTATAGTTTCATTCTTCTGTGTGTTTGTGAATGCTTTCTCTCTCTCTCTCTCTCTCTCTCATTCTTTCTCTCTTTTTCCCTCCATCCTAACAATCACTTTCTAAGCTTCTCAGCCTGGCTAACTCATCACTTTCTGCCTGCCTGAAATATCCCTTCCTCTGGTCGAGGTAGAGCCCTCTCTCTTCTTGATGTGGCTTTTGCACTTTGCACGTACTGTGGTTGTAAATCATCCCGGGAGCTTTGGAAGCTCCGTATTTGGATTCAAACCCACTTCCTACCTTTGCAGCTGGAAGACAAGCTCTGGAGCTCTTACTGGCCAGATGAAGAGGATGGTACCCATGTATGGTGGTGGCGTGGAGTCACAATCCTTGCGTATGGAATGGATGACTTGACTTACCTGGAAAATGACACATTTTGATGTTTGTTCTGATTTGGTTGAAGAAAAACAAACATTGGATTACTAGGTTTCACTCTGTGCTTGTTTTAAACGTTCATACAGATGTAAAATTTGTATTCTAATATTTATGTCAGTTTACCTTTTATTTTATTTAATTACTTATTAAGTTAGTTAGTTATTTTGTGTGTGTGTGTGTGTGTGTGTGTGAAGAGAGAGAGAGAGCCCAAGTAGTCTCCTCACTCAGTGCAGATCCCTAACCCCAAGCAGGACTCCATCTCAGGATATGTGAGATTGTGACTGAGCCGAAATCAAAAGTTGGATGCTCGACTGATGGAGCTACCCAGGCACCCCCTCAGTTTACCTTTTACAAAGTAATTCTGTGAAGTAATTTTAAAGTCAGGCACATTATTATGGAATGAAATTTCTATATATCTAGAATGAATGAATATGTGAGCCTTCACATTAATATGGTTTACCTTAAGCCATGATTTCACCAATATGAATGGCATATCATTTGGGTATAAGGATATAATATTTACCATGATGGGCATCCAATGAACGAGAAAAGAAACTTAATTTTGAAAGCCTGGTTGTCACAACTTTATTCAGTATTTTCATTTCCAATCAAGTGATATGAAATTTTACAGTTTGTCCCCATCAGATTCGCTTCCGGATTTCTTTTCTCCTATAAATCAGTATTCCTTCTAACATGGACATTGGCCAGGTACTACTTCCTTCCTTTCTGGAACATGGTCACTAACTATATTTGACTTCTGCTCTGAAGGCTGGCTTTAATTGTACAGCGATTGCTCATGGTTGGGAATTTGTAGACCCAAATATAAGAAACATTCCCTGCTGTTATCATATCCTTCATCTAAGGCCACACCAAGCATCTAAATACCTCCTTGTGTCCCATTGTTTTTCAATGTTTAATACTCACCAAATACTTTTTGAGGACCATGGACTAACTAGTTGCTTGATTTGGTTAGAGAAGGGCATGAATGAAATGTTAGGGGATAATAGAAGGGTCATGTCCATGTCTTATATTTCTTACAATGTCAGGCATGGATAACTTGCCTCCTTCTCTGTAAGATTCTGCGAATGCCACTGTGGCTCCATGGACCTGTGTTGATACCTGCCTCTCCCCGCAGTCTGAAGGACCTCACTCTGCCAAAATATTTCCATGGTGTGATTATCATAAAACTGTTCTGTTCTCTCTCTTTTTGCCTGAATTGTCTTCCTCGTTCTTTTCTTCCTAATGTCTTCTTTGTGGCAGAATCACTGACTTCTATCGGTGAAGAATGAAGGAGAGCCAATGATCAGTTTCCACAAAATATTCTCATTATTCATTCATCTGACAAAAGTGTGTTTAATACCTACCACACGCTATTTCTGAGGTCTGTGCTGGGAGAAATAGAAAGAGATGATCAAACACAGAAACACCCCCTCACCGTACAGGCTCTGAGGCAGAGAGACATCAGTGTGGCTGTCACACAAACACATGCTGAATTACTATCAACAGCGAGATGAAGAATTGTCATATGATGGCTTCAGAAAGTGTAGTATGAAGGTGGATATGGTCAGAGGTCTGGGAAGGCTTTCTAAGGAAGCCACAATTAGGATGAAATAGCCATAGTAAATAGGGGGTAACCAGGCAAAATGGGAAAGGAGAACCATTTTCAGTTAGCAGGATCAGTATGTGCAAAGGCCCTGTGGCTGGATCACTGAGAGCTACTGGGAGCCAAGGCAGGAAGGCAATATCCTGGGGCTTCTGTAGGGATTTTTGTCTCAATTCCAAGAACAATGGGAGACAGTGGAAGGGTTTCGGACAAGGTGTTTAGAGAACATAGCAGAGAGACTAAGAGCAAGCACTTTGTGGTACAATTATACCAGGGCAGATAGCTGATCGGGTATGATCTGAGGCAAAGCATTTCATGACCCTCAGCCTCTGTTTTCCCATTTATTTGTGTAATGACACCAATAGCACACAATTCATCCAGCTGGTCATTAGTGAAATAATTTGTGTGTCGTTTGAATGCTGATCACATAATAAACACTTGATACACACTTAGCAAATGATCATTTCCTAAAAAAGGAACATTGCTAAATACAATCCTCGCATAGCACGGATTTCAGGCTGCTTCCTGTGTAGACCCCCAACAAGTTATGAATCGTTTCAAATCTTCCAAGAGTAGCTGGTGTAGACATAGTTGATGACAGACTAAACACACTACCGCATATTCCTCCTTTTAGATCAGAATTAAAAAGGTTTGTCATGTTGTAACCACCCCTTTGATTCAGTGTAGCCGGGTGAGTTTAAATCCCCAGGGCAGAATCAAAACAAACACCAAGCTAAAGCCCTTGTTCTGGCTGAGCTGCCATAACTTGGGCCAGGATGTCAAGGTCAGCCTTGCAAAGCCACTGGTGACTGAGAGAAGTCCCATCTCAGCCTGTGAACCATGAGCTTCATATCTGGCAAAGATAAGCCAGTGTCTTATTTTAGTTTTATCACTTGAAAATCAATGTATGATTTCAAGTATATAGATATTTTAGGCACTGGGGGGCTATACAAAATTAGCCTAATTTTGGTGACCTGGAGGAATTCGAATTTGAGTAAAATTGCTGAAGTGTTTTTAAACTAATAACAAATGAGCCGCTCCATTTTCAACTTCTGCCTTGAGTAATAACCTAAAGAGAATTCAATTATTCATGATTAATTACATACATGTTGAGTAGAAGTTTTAGGGTTTTAAAATTACCAACTGAAAATGCTCCCCATTTAAAAGGTCTCTGCTCTATCTCTGCTTCACACTTTCCATTTGAATCCTGAGTTCTTTAACTCTTTTAAGCCTCTCTCCCCTGGACTGAGTTATAAAAACTGTGTGTAGCCTCACTAACTGTTCTTGTGTAGCATAGTTGGGTGTGTTGGCCTTTTTTTTTTTGTTTTTAGTGGTTTTTTTTGTTTGTTTGTTTTTTGTTTTTTAACAGCAAGTGTAAAAACATAAAAGCTTTCTGTCCTGGGGTTTATTTGCAAAACAATCCTTAGGATAACCCCCTTGTATTTTAAGTACAGAGTATCTTGTCTTTGCCTTAAGTCTTTCTTTTGAATCCCTATGGGATTCTGTTAAAATTAACTGGTCTCCATAGGCATCTGTGGATTTTATTCTAGAGGCATCTGCGCTGGACTTTCTTAGTGGCTCTTTTGACACAAGGCCACGTTCTGAAATCCTGGCAATGTCACAAATGGCTTCAGGCAAGGGCAAGGAATCTTCTTGGCCTCAGAAAGAACCCAAAAAAAAAAAAAAATCCGAATCTGGAGAATGTATCATTTCAATCCCATCCAATAACAACTCTGAGCTAGGATCCACTTTTATTTTTAAAAGCTCACTCAAGCACGTCTTTATGGAAAGTAACGACAACGTGTGGCTCTTTGGCACGAGCACAGGGTCGTACACAGGGCAGGAGGTCCTTAGCTGTTCGGTGACTGAGCGAATGGAGGGGCAGGCTGATGGAGCGCCCCCTGCAGGGAGGGTGAGGGGGGGCGGGCGGGAGAAGCAGCCCAGGGCGGAAGTAGCCGGGAGAGCAGCGTCAGCGGTTCCCTAAGCAGAGCTGGGCATGGGGATTTTCACAAAGATGGGGCGCGGGGGTGCAGGGAACAGCATTCCTCAATCACTCATTCATTCATTATTGATCAGAAGTCCTGGAGGACTTGAAGGACGCAGCTGTGGTGTCCTAGGCCCTGGGCTTGCACTGGGGAAACCGAGAGGGTATGAAATGACCCCAGCCCTGGAGCTGCAAATTCACTGGCTCAGGTGTCGTAGTCATTCCACTAATTACCCTGATTGTACCTGGCCTGCACCTGTGCTGTGATTTGGCTGCCGGGAGGAAAGGGGGCGCCTTGCATCAGCAGACAGCAGGAAGTGGGTTGGTTTGTGTTCTTGGCCCTGGCTCCCCCATCAGCCTGATGCCATTTGCTTTCAAACGCTACTGAACAAATTGATCAAAACTTCCCCACACCCCGCAGCTTTATTTCTTATTTTCCCCAGTGTGATTATGCAGCAAGCACGCATGTGCATGCGTGCGCGCGTGCGCGCGCGCACACACATCTCCTTTCAGTGGGATTTTGTGGAGGAGGAGGAGCCACGTTTTCCATCTACCAGCTTTGAACTAGAAGAAAACTATTGATTTGGCCATGTGTTTCAAAGCCATACATCTTACTCAGTTCACTTCTTGTCTGCTACAGCTTTACATTAAAGCCTTGCTTATTCTAGATTATCAAAATACCATCTGCACACACGGATAGTTTCTCAGCATTGCTTCCAAGAGAATCCTTCATAACTCATTTCTTATCTAATCACAGTGGCTAACATTTCCACAATAACCAGTTGGTGATGTTAGTTTGAGAAATTTAAAATCATTGTAAGGACATCTCATTCTATTCCTATTTTACTTGAAAAGAAACAAACAAACTGGGGTCCCTGGGTGGCTCAGTCGCTTAATCATCCAACTCTTGATTTCGGCTCAGGTCATGATCTCATGGTTCATGGGATTGAGTCCCATGTTGGGATCTGTGCTGACAGTGTGGAGCCTGATTAGAATTCTCTCTCTCTCTGCCCCTTCCTGCTCTCTCTCTCTCAATCAATCAATTTTAAAAAACAAACAAAAATAGAAATGGATATCAAATCTTTACAAATGTATTTTGTAGGGGATCTTTTCTTTTTACCTGATAATAAGACACTGTGCTATTATATACCTGGAATAGATGTTGCATATTATTCTTTACTGTATGTTAGAAATTCATTTGCTAGTATTTTATGTAACATTTTTGTATCTATTAATAAATGTAGTTGTTAGTGGGGCACCTGGCTGGCTTAGTCAGTTAAGCATCTGACTTCAGCTCAGGTCATGATCTCAAGGTTCACGGGTCTGAGCCTCACATCGGGCTCTGTGCTGACAGCTCAGAGCCTGGAGCCTGCTTCAGATTCTATTTCTCCCTCTCTCTCTGTCCCTCCCCTACTTGTACTTACTCTCTCTCAAAAATAAATGAATAAACTTAAAAATGAAGTCATTAGTGTGTTTATTCTGTGTGTGGTACTTTAATTTTTTTATCTTTTTATTGCATTTATTGTAGTTAAAAGAACTGACTTTTGTTGCCATGTGTATTATAATGCCAGATATCTCCTTGCAGATGAAAACACAGTGAAGCAGGCAGGCTTGGTCCAAGGACCCAGAGGGGAGTCTCCCAGATGACCGGCCTGGAGGGTTCTTGGCTTCATGCATGGTAGAAATCAAACACAAACCCGAGAAAGTGGAAACAGTTTATTGAATAATGTGAGTGACAGAGAATCACAGACGGAGAGACTGAGAGACTTAGAAAGGACACAATGAGTATCATCATAGCTTGAGGCAAGAAGTATGCATTGGAAAGGGTCTAGGGTGTGTGTCCCTTCAGAAATCCAAGGTAGGGTCCAATCAAAGGCAAGAGTCATGTGACGAATAGGTATTATTCCATAAATTACCGAAGGCAGAGGGTGTGGATGCCAGAGTCAGCAGGCATTTGTTGGAACCTAATATCCAGGAACATGTATGGAATCTGACTCTTAAATGTTGTCAGGGGTTTGCAGCCTGGGACAAAGCTCAGAGCATGATAAACTTTCTTGTTTTCCCTTTGACATGGGATCATAGCTTCTTTGGCTCATTCAGAGGTGAGGCCTAACAGAAAAACAGAGACAGAGCCGCTCTAAAATGGAGTCCCTTGCGCTACCGTGTCTCACTGGGAAGAATCGATAGGAAATCCACTCGGAAGAATTTCCACGAACTTCGCTCCTGGAGGCAATGTCATGAGCAGACCCATCAAACACAGTGACAATCACACCCCTTTCGTGGAGAGAGAAGGATTATTCAGGAGGCAGAGCCAGGAATATGAAAGGTGCTGCTCAGAATCACAGAGAATTCGTCCGGGGCCTTGAAACCTAAACAAGACACCCAGAGCTCGCTTGGCTGGAGGTCAGAACTGCTATAGGCTGGTGGTTCCCTTCTACCCTCTAGCTCCCTTCGTGTGAATGGCCCACCTTAGTGTAGGACTGTAACTCTATACCCCTCCCAGCCACCCATTATCTCTCTGGCTCCTCGGGTCCCCAAGAGAGGGATTTTGCCCCAGGAACTGTATTCAAGAAATTATAGGTTAGTGTATGTTCATGTGTTGAGGCCCCAGGAGCCTCATCTACACCTTGACTTCCTTTTGATGAGATTTTGGATTCAAGTTGATGCCTGAGCTTTGCATGTGCAAGAAACAGGACTCATTGGGGCTCTGAGGCCGATTGTCATCAGGCAGAGGATGAAGTGGTCCAGCAGAAGCCCACCCCTGTGGTGTTTAGACCTTGTAAAATATTAGGTCCCCTTGAGAGTCAGTGGGACCTAATATTTCCTTCTAGACCACAGACTATGTCAGAAGTGAAAGCAGAGACGAACTCGCCTAAAAAGCAACACACTTCCATGTTTATTCTTAAATTTTAACATATTTCCTGGAGCGCCTGGGTGGCTCAGCCAGTTAAGCACCTGACTTTTGATCTCAACTCAGGTCATGATCTCACAGTTCATGAGTTTTAGCCCCACATCAGCTGACAATGCGGAGTCTGCTTGGGATTCTCTCTCTTCCTTTGTCTCTCTGCCCCTCCCTCTCAAAAGATATATATAAGCTTAAAAACAATTGTTTTAAAGAAGTTGAGTAAGATGCTTGTTGTAAACACTGTTCTAGTTTTCTTTAACCTGAACTGGAAATTCAAAAAGCTTCTAAAACTAGCAAGGTGACTAATGGCCACCAAAGTGATTACCCCTGGCCTAGATTTCAGCAAAAAAGCAGTATGTCTGTTCTAAGTTGAATTTGTGCTTTAAGAAAAAGAAAAGTGGTAGTTGTGAGGACTCCTACTTGGCCCAGGAGGCTAGCGAAGGGACATGTTAAAAAACAAAATTTAACTAAGTAAATTTGTAGATGGAATTGATTTTATTAGAAGATTCATGAACGTGCCCATATCCCAGCTAGCAAGTAGAGAGGAGCTCTGAGGAATTATACAAATTGGAAGGTTTTTATCGGGAGGAAGGCACAGCATGAGAGGGACCAGCAAAAGTAAAGATTGGTTCAGTTAAGATCACCTTGCCTTGTAGGGGAAGGGCAAGGGGTCTTCTTAGGTCGATTGCCTCAAATCCCTTGCAGGGTAGAGAGGGCCCATATGACAGGTTACCTCCTTGGTGCTTATCTGAAAGTCCCTGACTGACAGGTTACAGCACATTTGTGGGGGGGGGGGGGGTGNTTGGCCTGGCCCACCTGAAGCCATTTGGGGCCTGTGGGGTTTTTGTTGTTGTTGTTTGTTAGTTTGTCTATTTGTTTGTTTTTTAACAGATGTTAATTCCGCTTCTGCAAGGTGTCAGTTTGATTCAGTCCAGGGTAGCAGTTTCTCAGCACATCTGCTGTCTGGTTGCTCTTTCGTGCTCAGTACATCTGGGAAACCAGATGTGATTAGTTAAGTAGCTCCGTCACATATCAAATCCCCACAGTGCCTGCATGTCTCTTTATTCCCAAAGGTCATGTTCAAATGGACTGTGGATCCCTGAGAACCCTTTTACCCCAAGTATGGCTTGTCCGATGGTGGACATGTCAGCCTAGTACCTCCTCACTGGACCAGGTGGAGACACACCTCACCCCTGCATGGCCTGTGTTCTGGCTCTGTGGAGGGGAAGAGCATTATTCCTGTCCTCATGGAAAGCAGGGGAGTAGGGGTCCAGGAAATAAAGCTCTGTTTTTATTCATACTACAGCTCCATCAATCCGAGCACACACAACTTTCTCCTTAATGCCCATCTCACCCAGTGAATGAGGTTCATGGGAGTTTTTTCTCAAGGAAGTTTAGTTGTAGACGGCTGTTAAAATGCACTAGTCTAAAACTGTCATTTTACAAATGAAAGGCAGATATTCTCACTGTGATTTGCACAACTAGAATACAGAAAAGGCCAATGATTTAGCCAGAGTCACTCGGGCACATGCTTCTAAGAAGTAGTCTAGGAAATTTGAACACAGAAGCATCGATGCCAATTTGGGGGTTTAACTTTTAAACCTACTGATTCACGCAGGGATGCTGCGATAAATTCTACACTTGTCAATCTGTAAACACTGTTTTCTTATCCCTGTAATCAAGAAGTGGGTAACTTAATGATGTGTTGTAAAACACCACATGGAAAACATCATGGTTTTGGATAGCTATGGCATTTAAGCAAATACACTTAATACTATTTTGAATTGGGGAGGCTGTATATATTGTGTTGCTCATGATAAAAAAAATATTTAGGGGGTGGTTCATAGGCATTTGCAGCACCATGGAGACATTTGGCAGAACCTTGATCCTTCAGAAGTTCTTTTCACAAAGCAGTAGGGCAGCAGCCAACGGAGAGAAAACGTCCATGCAGGTCATGACTGCACACAGACCAGTCAAAAAGACCTTGGCCAAAAGTCTGGATCAGGCCCTCATGGTTGAATTCTAAAAAATGTCTGAGGATGCTGAGTTTCTCATAGGAAGAACCCAAAGCACGTTACAGAGAAAGAGGTGCCTTCTATGGAAAGGCACACTTGTAATAGAACTCCCAGAAATGGTAGAAAAGAGATACACCACATTCAGGGTGGAGGCCCCAAGGAAGTACTGATTCCTATAAAGGAAAAGTCCAGCCCACTTTCTTTCGTACCTCTATTTTCAGTTTTAGAGCATCTCTGTAAGAAAGAGAATAAGACATTAAAAATCAAATTAGGTAATTCGGTATGGGTCCCAGTCCTATGAGCCTCAAGAATTTTAGCGGTCTCAAGTGACCATCTTCCCAGAATCAGTTCGCTAATATATGAACAACTTGAAGCGAAGTGGTAGGATCCCAATATATGTGTGTTTGGGGATGAGGATATAAAACTAGATTTCTTTCATACACATACACACACCACTTAATCCACAGGGAGTTTTCACAATATTTAGTACTTGAAGCATCAGTACCCACAATTTCAAGCTAGTTGCTGAAATATATTAGGATTATCAAAACATTGCTTTAAAGCAACTCATTCACTTGAGTGAATGGAAAACAAGCAAAATATTTAGTGACATTAAAGCCTCAGGAGCAAAGTCACACTCATTCACTTGAGTTGCTTTAAAGTCTTCTGGCTTCAATATGGAAACTGCTGAAAGTTCAACACATTTGGATTCTGCAGACCAATGCCAAGTACAAGTGTGGGGATCCTAGATGTCAGAGCTCTTTGCCTCATCTTAGTAAACACTTCTTACCCTCTGTGTAATTGACCAGTTTTTTAAAATCTTTTTTTAATGTTTATTTATTTTTGACAGAGAGAGAGACAGAACATGGGTGGGGAAGGGTCAGAGAGAGAGGGAGACACAGAATATGAAGCAGGCTCCAGGCTCTGAGCTGTCAGCAGAGAGCCCAATGTGGGGCTTGAACTCGTCAACTGCGAGATCATGACCTGAGCCGACGCTGGACACTTAATCCACTGAGTCATCCAAGCACCCCTAACCAGAGCTTTTAAACAAAGGGACTTCGTGTTTTTATTTAAACTAGTATTCTTTTGGGGCGCCTGGGTGGCTCAGTCGGTTAAGCACCCAACTTCGGCTCAGGTCATGAACTCACAGTTCGTGGGTTCCAGCCCCACATCAGGCTCTGTGCTGACAGCTCAGAGCCTGGAGCCTGTTTCAGATTCTGTGTCTCTCTCTCTCTCCGACCCTCCCCTGCCCATGCTGTCTCTCTCTCTCTCTCTCTCACAGAAATAAAAACAAACAAACAAACAAATAAATAAAACTAAACTAGTATTCTTTTTCCTGCTGGTACAAGTGAAGGTGAAGTCAGGAATGATTATTAAGAAGAGCATGGTACGGAAAACAAGCGAAATGTTTAGTGACATTAAAGCCTCAGGAGCAAAGCCACATTCTATGACATTTCAGGCTTAGTAGGGTCTGAGAAGCCATCTGGAAAGATGTCTCCCTGTCCCTTGCTATTATTCAGTCACACAGCTTGAATGTATCACCCAGAGAGGAAGGACTAGCTTTTTTATTAAAAATTACTTTTTCTCCAGCCACATATGGTCATTCCATTTGCCAAGAGAATGTGTCATCATAAAGATACCTCAAAAGGTGAACATTTGAATTGCAAATCTTTAAAGCAAAAAAGTGTAAATATTGTACCAAATCTCAGACACTTTAGTGAGAGGCCAATGATTTAAGCCAACAAATGATTCCCAAAGGTGTCCAAGAGTAATTTTTGAGAAAAACAATAAAGGTGTCCATTTCATTAATTTTTAAGAGATGTCCATTTTAAAATCAGATCACTTGATGCTCAAAAAAGATTCATGGGGAAAAAAATTAATTCTACTTTAAGACAAGTGATTTTGGAGCACCTGGGTGCCTCAGGATGGGTCATGATCTCTCAGGTTATGGTTTATGAGTTCACGCCCATGTCAGACTCTGTTGACAGCCCAGAGCCTGGAGCCTGCTTCAGATTCTGTGTCTCCCTCTCTCTCTGCCCCCTCCCCCATTCTCACTCTGTCTCTTCTATCTCTCTGTTTCTCTCTCAAAAATAAATAAACATTAACAATAAAAAAAAAGACAAGTGGTTTTACCTGCAAAAACTAAACGTGAACAACGTGAATGAACTTGATTATTCATTTCACCTTAGATGATGAGCACTTAGTGGTCAGCTTCTGTCAGCTGTCCGTTGTGGGGTTAACTTGTGGTTTACATTTACTTGACATTTGTATTACTTAAAATTTAACCTGTATACATATTTATATGATGTATAATGCCATCATAGATTCTTGACATCCCACATTAATTCTCTGCGGTAGCCATCGGGGTGCTCCGCTCAGATCTCACGCTAGGAAAACAACCTATGAGGAGCACAGTAGGCTGACAGCTTAGTTTCTAGACATTGACATTCACCACAGACTTCACGCTGAGGCCTCACTCCCAGATACTCCCACCAAATGAATGCGGTGAGGGTATTAAGAAGCTCTTGTTTCCTAATGCAGGATTCCTCTTGGGTAATTCCCCCCCCCCCATTTTTATACTGATAAAATACACATCACATAAAATTTCTATTTTATACATATTTTTTCAAACTTATATATAAAATTTTATATATTAATGAATGTATGTAAATGTAAATATAAATATAAATGGAAATAGAGGCTCAAATTGCAGGCCCCATAATTGAAGCTATATATAGCAGAGCTTCAAGATTGAGCATACTGAAAGAGAAGTTAAAAAGAGAGAGAGAGAAATTATTCTCATTATTGAAGACAAAAGTCTTAATTCCATGAAGGGGTGGGAATCACAGTGTTTCCTAGACCTGACTTACTAATAGTCCGTCCCATGATGCTTTATGGTGGGGCGTGGTAGCCATCAGTGCTGTTCACTAGTATCCCAAACCCCCCTCCTTTGGAAAAGTTGCCATCCTATTTCAGATTAGGATCTGCCTGTGACTTGCTTTGGACAATGAAGCGTGGGCAGGAGTGGCCACGTGTGTGTACAAGTGTGCAACTGTCGGGTGAGTCCCTGTGGGGCTCTGTCAGCTGCAGTGAGGACGGGGGCACAATATGGAACCCACATTGGTCCACCTTGAACACAAAGTCAACCACTGTTGTTTGAAGGCACCTAAACGTGGGCATTGTGGGTTACTGCGATTGCTACTGTGTGTAGGGATCCTACACATGGTGCAGAGGCGTCCTGCCTATACTAACATCTGTCTGAGATGGCTCAGTCAGAGAGGACACTCACTGGGCCACAGTGACTTTTCCTGCCCTAAGATATTTTACCACAAATGCCCTAAAGAATTTTGTGTGCTGGGTTTTTAAAAAAAACTTTTTAATGTTTATTGAGTTTTGAGAGTGAGAGAGACAGACAGACAGAGTGTGAGTGGGGGAGGGGCAGAGAGAGAGAGAGAGACACAGAATCTGAAGCAGGCTCCAGGCTCTGAGCTGTCAGCACAGAGCCCCATGCAAGGCTCGAACTCAAAAAACGCGAGATCCTGAGCTGAGCTGACGTCCAACACTTAACTGACTGAGCCACCCAGATGCCCTTCGGGTGCTGTTTTTAACATTGTTTTAATGTTTATTTATTTATTTTTGAGTGAGAGAGAGACAGAGGATGGGGCGGGGAGAGGCAGAGAGAGAGGAAGACACAGAATCCCAAGCAGGCTCCAGGCTCTGAGCTGTCAGCACAGAACTGGACCAAGGGCTCAAAGTCAGGAACTGTGATGTTGGGAGCCATTCTGAGCCCACTAGTCGAGAAGACTCCTGGTGAGGTTAAAGCANTGACATCATGACCTGAGCTAAAGTTGGTGGCTTAACTGACTGAGCCCCTCCTGGTTCCCCTCATGTGCTGTTTTTAAATAATATCCTTTGATAATAACTGAGCATAATTTTGCTATATTACTTAGAGAAAGAGACCTTCTAAGAAGATAAGGTAATTCCATTCAAGTACATATGACTGGTGTTTGTCTTGGTTGATTGGTATAAAGCCAATATTTAAAGCAATTAAACAGATTGCTTATCCTATTTTCTAAAAATTACTTAATTTAGCCAAGTTTCAGACATGCATTTAATAATGCATCAGTGAAGATTGTCATAGACCAGAAATCCTCTTTTTTTGTTTTAACAGTCTAAAAACAGTGCCTAATGCAGTTTATATGTGTACTGCTATTTGTTTCTTAAATTGATGACACCCAGAGATGGACAGAACCAGGAACATCATGGACACTTGTTTTTGTGGTGCTTGTCAATTACACACTTTGTAGCTTACATTTTGAACAGAATCCTTTATCAAACAAAAGAAGGATTAAAGGGCATGTCTGCAAACTGTATAAGGTTTTAGGTATTTGCAGGGGGGTCAGGAAACCAGCCAATGATAACGCTTACATCTGATACTGAAGTCATGTGATGCAGTGAATACAAGGGATAACTCACAAATCACATAAACTATGCGCATGTTAGTCAGCCTGGCAGAGTCATGATTTATTTCTGAGGGTTTAGACTTTCTCCCCAGGGTTGATCTGGCTCATGTTAGTAAATTACCCGACGTTAACTGCAAGGGAAAGGTGGAGTTCTGAATTGTTTCCTTGCTGTGCCCGTTACTTCTATATTTAACTCTATTCAACGTGTATCCAAATCACCATGATGTCAGGTTTTGAAAAATGGATCCCTTTTCTTTCAGAGTTATAACCAAGTACATTGTGTAACATTTGTTAACAAAACAAACACATTCTTTAAGCAGAGCTCAGAGATGCAAGATAACGAGATTCCTGCTTGGTGACTTTATTTTGTTTCATGTTACTTTTAATCTTCTTGGGTTTCTCACTGGTTGTGTCTCCATCAGCCATTTCCTATATTTACAGAATATTTTTTAAAAAGGAATCTCACTCAAAGTACTGCCAAATAAACCTGGCTCAATTTCCACAATTTTCAGTAAAATAAGTGATCTGTTCATAGCCAGAGTACTCGTGTGGGCTGATGTAAATACACTTTGGTACGTGGTACTTTTCAGCTGATGAAATCACTACAGGAAAATTTCCCAGATTTGGTATGCCATGAGTTTGCTGAATGTCCACACTTCTAAGTTTTGCAGATCTTACAATCTGCATGTTATGTAAGACCTCATATACTTCTGGTAAATCCTAAGGGGAAATGCAGAAATGGGGCCTGAAAATATATATAAATGTGTGTGACATATTGGAGATGTTTGGAAGAAAAGCACTACATAAATCCACTTTTTAAAAACTGTTATATATGTTTCCTTTAGTGCTTGGAGTAGGTTATTTTAAGCAATTTTTTAATGAAATAAACTAAGTAAAAATGTAAGCCTATTTGAAATAAAGGATATACTATATAACTAGTACACTTTTCCAGTAGGCTTGAAGATTGCAGACATAGTGTGTTCCTAAAACTTGCCAAAGTATTTGGGATGCCTGGGTGGCTCAGTCGGTTAACTGTCCAGCTCTTGATTTCCGCTGAGGTCATGATCTCATGGTTCATGGGATCGATCCCTGAGTGGGGCTCTGCCTGCTTGGGATTCTCTCTCTCCCTCTCTCTCTCTCTTTCTCAAACTAAATAAATAAATAAACATTAAAAAAGCTTGCCAAAGCATAGAGTCTATTTAAATACATTATTTTCCCAGAAAACAAAGAAAATAGATACAGCAAACCTGTATAAATGGAAACAAATATCATATTGTGTCCTGTACTATGAGCTGGGGGAGAAAAATGGTTTTCAAGCCGCTTGAAATAATATGTGGGTGAGCTGACCAAAATTTACAGCACCTGCCCTCCGTGCGTAAAATATATCACTCTTTCAGGGATATGGTGAAAATCAGTCTCCTGGGTCATTGACAAGGTGAGGGCATGAATCTTTCAGTAGCATATAAGCGAATGATGTTTTGTTTCCTGAATTCTCATTCCTCTTTCAGTTAAAATTTGGCACCAGAGTCATGGACACTGTCTCCTTTTTACATATGTACTTGTTTTTGTCACCAGACAAAGCTGGCTCTTAAATTAAAAATAAAATAAAATTTTATTTTAAAATAAAATTCAGCCACGGATAAATTAATAGCTTAATGTGCAGATTCACAGAGCTATCAAACTCTGACTTTTCACTTCTAACACAATTAAAAAAAACAGCAACACGAAATCAGCAGACACAGAGGGACGTATCTGGAGCCTAACATGACTTCCACGGTGGTGACTTTCAGCCATGGTTACAATTTGAATGTGACCGTCTGAAGCCCCAGTATCCCTCCCCTGACGGGACCAGTGGACGCAAGGCCGACCACGTGTGCCAGTGAAGGCATCCATGTAAGGAAAGTTACATTTGAAGATATTTGCCAGAACTTTACACTTCACATTTGGAAAAAAAGGGAGGAAGGGGTGTCTAATCTTTCAGTAGCATATAAGTGGATGATTTTTTGTTTCCTGAATTTTCCCACCTGCCTACGTATGCTTTTTTAAGGAAACCAGTCATATTTTAGTATAACACATATATTTCTCTCTCTCTTGTTGAGAAATGGCACATGAAAAATGAACTGTCAGGGGTACCTGGGTGGCTCAGTCAGTTAAGCATCCGACTTCGGCTCAGGTCGTGATATTGAGGTGCAAGAGTTCGAGCCTGGCATTGGGCTCTGTGCTGCCAGCTCAGAGCCAGGAGCCTGCTTCGGATTCTGTGTCCCTCTCTTTTTCGGCCTCTGCCCTGCTCACGCTCTGTCTCTGTCTCTCAAAAATAAATAAACGTTAAAAAAATGTTTTTAAATGAACCATCATACCTGGAAAAACAGTCCCAACCTTGAAACTAGTTTTTCAGTAATATTATTATTCCTCTTTCAATTGATACCACAATAATTAGAAAGCAAAGAGTAGCTCAGAAACGCTGCCTTAGGGAGGTGGGCTGTTGTTCTTAAACACTGCGAATTATTTTTCAGTGGTGTTCCTTTACTTTAGAATATTTATAAATATCTGAACAACCACGGTCCGGTTATTTTTAGAGACTCCAGAGATTTTCATTCACTGTTTGGCAATGATTATTGCCAAATGAATACTTGTAGCATTTCTTTTATAGTTGGTAAATGTATTTGTTTTGGGATTTTGTGTAAGTCACTTGAGACTGGAATTCCCACAGCTCTTTTTGGAACTCACTCTTGAAGAGTATCAGTTGCCAATTTTATTTTATTTAAAAAATTTTACAGTTTATTTATTTTTGAGACAGAGAGTGACAGAACATGAGTGGGGGAGGGGCAGAAAGAGAGGGAGACACAGAATCCGAAACAGGCTCCAGGCTCTGAGCTGTCAGCACAGAACCCGATGCGGGGATTGAACCCACGACCCGAGAGATCATGACCTGAGCTGAAGTCGGATGCTTAACCAATTGACCCACCCAGGTGCCCCAGTTGCCAATTTTAATGCATCTGGACTTTTGGTTTCATTGATAACATCATAATTTATACCACTATCTATTCTAGCAGTTAGTGAGCCACTAACAGAAAAGAAAACATATCTTTTACACCCCAGGACGTTTATTATTGACACTATTGGAAATAAATAAGATTCAGCCAAACAGTTTCATTGTGATACAAGGAAGCTTAAGAGACCAGACAAACACCAAAGACGATTTGTCTCATAGTATGTAGCAATACTGTATTCTAACACGGAGAAGAGTAAAATCAACTACCCATTTCAAGTTGATATTGATTTGATGCTTTGAAGTATTTTAAACTCTTTAATTTTAGTTAAAATTCCTTATGTTTAAACACGTGTAATTGCTCCAGAAGGAGACAACATGTCAGCTTCTGGCTATTTGGTTTCTCTGTTTTGGCTTTAGTTTCTATTGTTTCTATTCCATTTTCTCAGTGGGCACTGAGAGTGGTGAGCAATTGCTAGAGGCCTTCCGCGTGCACTGGCTGGGCCTCCCCTTTCCCTGGAGTTCTGTCCTCCGACTGCTCAGCAGCACCATCAGCAGAGTTGAGAGTCACCAGCTCCAGGTGATCCCACATCTAAGTGCAGCCACCGACGGCCCTTTACTTGGGCCACTTACTCTTTAGGGCTCAGACTTGTCCTTCTGACAGGTGTGTGATGATAATGACTCTTTGACAAGTTGTTTTATGTGAAAAGTTGAAACTCTATGCAAAGATTTTAATCCAGGACTAAGTCCTAGTAAATGGCGGCTCTGATCTCAATGGTTAGTGCCGGGTAACTCAATTCTGCAGACCCCATTGAGAGAATCTACCAAGTGAGTGGGGACTGGCTTTCAGTTCTCCCTGGAAACAACTGATTAGACCACTATGTTCATGACCGGCTTAAAAGATTTGGTAAATATTTTGTGTTTGTGGAAAACGTATATTCAGAATAAAAAAATTCCTTTATTTTTCCCTTCTGTATTTTTGGATTGCTGTTTTGAAAATTTACATGATTTCAAGTTGTAATGAATTTGAGAAAAGACAGAAGATGCTTGAGAATGAAGAGAAGCCTTCTGATGCATGAATGAAGAAGACTGACCAAGGCTCATGGCTTGAATGTGCCAATATTATCACATGTGGAACGAAATGCTTATCTTACAGAGTCAAAGAAAACCCGTCTCCCCCAGACTGCGTCGAGGCCACCACTGCCAAGTTTTCTTCCACCTGGACTCCTCGGATTGCAATTGTGTTGTTTGTACTTGAGAGGACACAGATATTTCAGACAACGGGAGAAGAGGCAGCCGTGGCTAGCAGAGTGCGCCACAGGGTTTCATCAGTGAGCGGATCCTCATTCTTCTCCAGGCCAATGGGGTGGGGGTATCAAACCTCCCTTTTGTCGTTCTTTCCTGTGATCATCTGGTTTGTGTTTCAAACAGGCCTTGGTAGGTGAGCTTAATCGTGACACTTAGCCTGTTCCTGAGATTGACAATCCCTGCATGTTCAGAAATAAAGGAGTCTGAAGTGGGAAGGGTAGTGGTGGAGTCGGGGTGAGGAAATGGTGCATGCCTTTCATTCCATGGGAAATGGGACCTGGCATGATCCGCAGCTTCCTGGGTAATATCCATGGGTTGAGTCCCCATGGGCCAGAGGCATCTCCTTCTTCTGATCTGTGTGAAGCACTGACCAGACTCCCCACTTCCTTTCCACTTCTTGATTATCCTGGTCTCCATAGAATAGTCAGTGATGGGTGTGAATTTTAATTTTCAAATAAATGTGACAATGGCTTTATTAAAAAAAATAAGAGAGAATCGTTTTTCTGCAAAGATTTTCTACGATACTTTTTGATCCAAAGAAGGTTTGGTATTAAAATCAGTTCCTCACCAAAATATGAAACTAAGATAATGCAGGAATTACTTTAAATGAGTGAAGTATGTCTTAATAAAGCAACTGCTTTCATGGTTTGACATTTGTATTTTCATTCTTTTGCTTCACAGCTTTTTTATTTCCTTTTGCCACTGTGTTCCACTAATGAAATTGCTCATGTGTTCTTAAAGATTCTGCTATCCCCAGAGACATCAGACTAGCACATTTAATTGTTTGAAAGGCTCTCCTTATAGACTGGCCTATATTTTTGTGTAAAGTGATTACTACCTATGAAGAATGGCACATAAAGATATCAATAACCCAACCGCGAGGCACATTTTAATGGCCGCAATTAGGGAGTAAAGGTTTACAAGATAGCTCCCAGCCTGTTCCTCATTCATTCTGGGTCCTTGGCTAAGATTTTACATCTCTTGTTTCTGGTTGGCCACCAGCCACTGCCCACTCAGTTTGGAAAAATGAAAAGACGAATGAATTCCTCACAAGGTGTTGTGATGTTGCTCATTAAGTAAAGTCATCTTTTTGGGGGTGCACATAGGGTATACAGCTTAGGAGTCACAGTCAAGAAAACATCTACCTCTTGGGGTTCAATTGATTGAAAAAGAATATTTTTTACAAGTTTTTTTTGAGAGAGAAATAGAGCGAGTGGAAGAGAGGCAGAAAGAGAGGGAAAGACAGAATCTCAAGCAGGCTCCGCACTGACAGTGCAGAGCCCCTTGCTGGGCTTGGGTTCATGAGTTGTGACATCATGACTTGAGCTGAAATTAAGAGTGGGGTGCTTAACTGGCTGAGCCCCCCAGGTGCCCTAAAAAAAGAGCATTTAAAAGAGGGCAATCCAAGAAGACATGTGAGGTTTCTGGGGAGGTTTCAGAGGAGAGAGCCGGTGAGGAAAAGTTGAGAAAATTAAGAATAAATGAGTGGTTTTAAGAATCCTTATCTGAGACGGCTCTCATGGAGACAGCTAGAGTGAGGCTGGAGAGTGCTGAGCCTCACGTTGTGCCCTGCGTTGCCCAGACCAGTGAACAATACAGTCAGGATGGCTAAAGGTGATCCCAAGAAGCCAAAGGGCAAGATGTCTGCTTATGTCTTCTTTGTGTAGACGTGCAGAGAGGAGCATAAGAAGAAAAACCCAGAAGTCCCTGTCAACTCTGTAGAATTTTCCAAGAAGTTCTCTGAGAGGTGGAAGACAATGTCTGGGAAAGGGAAGTCTAATTTGATGAAATGGCAAAGGCAGATAAAGTGCGCTATGATCGGGAAATGAAGGATTATGGACCAGCTAAGGGAGGCAAGAAGAAGAAGGATCCTAATGTCCCCAAAAAATCACCGCCTGGATTCTTTCTGTTCTGTTTGGAATTCCGCCCCAAGATCAAGTCTACAAATGCTGGTATCTCTATTGGAGATGTGGCAAAGAAGCTGGGTGAGATGTGGAATAACTTAAGTGACAGCGAAAAGCAGCCTTACAACAACGAGGCAGCGAAACTGAAGAAGTATGAGAAGGATGTTGCTGACTATAAGTCTAAAGGAAAGTTTGATGGTGCAAAGCGTCCTGCAAAAGTTACCCGGGAAAAGGTGGAAGAAGAAGATGAAGAAGAGGAGGAGGAAGAAGAGGAGGAGAAGGAGGAAGATGAATTTAAAAAAAAAAAAACCTGTTTATATGTCTCCTTGTGAGTACCTTAGAGTAGGGAGCACCATCATTGACACCTCTCTTATTTGAGACATGTCTATTGCCCTCGTTAGGTTTAATGACACAGTTGGGTCATGGTCATATTGTAGCCTCTTCAAAGTGCTCTAGAAATTGTTAGTGGTTTACATGAAGCGGCCATGGGTGTCCGGAGCACCCTGAAGCCATACCAAAGTTGTACAGATTTCCAAACATTTTTAAAATGAAAAGGCTCCTGTATTCTCCTCACTCTGTGCACTTTGCTGTTGGGGCGACAAGGCATGTAAAGATGTTTCTGGCATTTCCTTTTTGAGTTTGTAAGGTGGTGTTAACTCTATGGTTATTGGCTACAAATCTTGAGTTCTCAACTTTACATATGTATAGTTTGTAAAAAGGACAGAGCAACCGAGACAAAGTCTTGATGCTCCTTGCCTTGAGGCTGTGGGGGAAGCCCCTTTTGGAGGGCTGTATCTCAGGGCGTGCACTGTGAGGCTGGGCCTGTGGACACAGCAGTGGGCATCCGTTTAGCTTCAGGTTGTCTTGTCTCTGTATATAGTGACCTAGCATTCTGCTGCCATTCTTAGCTGTGGACAAGGTGGGGGTAGGAGGTCAGCTGGCATGAGAAGTATTTGGATCTCTTTTAGTTAAGTGCGGTAGTTTTAAACTGTTTGTTTTGAATAGAATTCCCCTAGGACCCAGCAATAGCACTGCTAGGAATTTACCCGAGGGATACAGGAGTGCTGATGCATAGGNAGAAGCCAACTTGACAATAAACTATTTTTAAAAAAATAAATAAATAAATAAACTGTTTTGAAACAAACTGTAGAACTCTTCATTGTCAGCAAAGTGAAGAGCCACTACATCAATGAAAGTTCAAGAACTTTCTGTCCTAAACTCAATTTGCAACATTCTGTTATTTTTTTGTACGTTAAGAATGCTGAAATGTTTCTGAAGTAAAATAAATAGTGTTACATTTAAAAAATAAAAAGAATCCTTATTGTTTAGATCCCCTCAGCTGTGATGGTACAGAGTGAGGCTCTCCCTTATAAGAGCACTTCTACTCGCAACCCCAGCAAGTCTCTCGGGCTTGCCGAGCTCAGCACGTTTACGATGCATTTCATACATGCCTGGGCAGGGTGGCCAGCAGTTATGTCCAACACAAGTGAATCTGTATGTGGACTGAGCTTCAGGGTGAGAAGGTCTAACATGTAATTATCAACCTGTATCAGAACTTCACTTGTCTCAGGGGCGCCTGGGTGGCTCAGCCTGTTAAGCATCTGACTCTTGATTTCCGGCTCAGGTCATGATCTCAGGGCTTGTGAGATCGGGCCCCAAGTCGAGCTCCTCACTAACAGCGCTCAGAGCTTGCTTGGTATTTTCTCTTTCCCTCTCTTTCTTCGCCTCCCCCACTGATGCGTGTGCCCTTTCTCTCTCTCATTTTCTCTCTCTGTCTCTCACAATAAACAAATAAAAGACCTTCTCTTTTCTCAGGGATGGGTAGTTCTGCACAAATGGCAACAGGATGTGTGCCATTCAGATTTGTGGTTCAACTCAGCAAAGAGTCACTGCAGTCATGAGCCCGTGTAGTGAAAATAAGGGGGACTTAGAGAAAAGAGAGGGAGGGATAGAAGAAAGCTTCTTCCTGTGGCTCCAGTGCCTGCTGATCAGCCTCACTTTCCATGGTCCCAATTTCCATGAGGCAGTCCCTATAAATATGTGGTTCTAGCTGCTGGGCTCCAGAAATGCCCCCGTCCCCATTACTCTATCAGCCCCCACACTCACGTGTTTACCATCACCCTTAATTACCTTTCACTTGACTTCTCACTCTTCTGTCATGGATAAGTCCCTATATTGAATTGCCCTTGTTTAAAATCTCTGGAGTGTCTCCTCTTTTCTTGCCAGGACCCTGACAGATTTAGAGAAAGTCTCTTGGGGCTCCGTGAAGTAAATCAAGTGAAAGAGGCAAGAGACCAGTGAATTGGGCCAATTACTCTGAATAGACATCTCTGTAGACATAGTCTGTTGAGGTTAGAAAACCTCAAATTGCACCTTGTGAAACTTAGTGGCTGAAAACATCAAAATTTGGCAGTTTGGCCAGGGACATCAGCAGGGACAACTCAAATCCTTCCCACAAGGCATCAGGTAGGTGTCCAAAGTAGGGCTGGAAGTTCCATTTCCAAAATGGCCTCACTTATATGGCTTACTCCTGGCTGTTGGCTGGGTACTCAGCTGGGATTGTGGGTCCAACTCTCTGTACTGCCCCACATGGTGTCTTCATGTGACCATGTTGGTCATCTCCCAGTATGGCCATCTTGGATTAGTCAAAGTCTTACATAGTTTGGCTTCCCCTAGAATACAAAAGCAGATGCTTCCAGGAATATTCCATTTCTGAGCCCAGAAGTCCCAGAATATTATTTATACCACCTTGTATTGTTCAAATTAACCAGAGATTAGCTAGATTCAAAGGGAGGAGAATTTGCCTTTATCTCTGCATGAAGAGTTGCAAGATAACATTATACAAGAGCACATGGGAATGGAGACATGTTTCTGCCATCTTTGGAAATATGATCTATCATAGCTGGTTGGTTGGGTTTCATGCATTATTTGTCTTGTTCCACATTGGATTCCTTACTGTCAGTGCAGCATTGCATCAAATTCAGCTCAGCAAGGATATGGAAACTTAGTCTCCAACTATATTTGGCTTCTTTTTAATTCTTTCTTCTTTGATGCATGCAAATATTTTCTAGCATTTTCTTACACCCTTTTCTTTTCCATTCCACCACTCGTTGTATTGAGCCAGCACTGTCTTTTCTAACTGCAATTAAATGTCGTCTTTTTTAACTTACCAGGTATCTATGATATTACTTTTCCCCTCTCAGTTGTCAGGTCTTCTCTCTTTTCTCATCTTTCTCAAATACTTTCTTTCCACCACCTTTTCCCTGAAGCCAACAGTACTCTGCTAATTTATGCCTCAGTTATTTCCCTTTCAAAGGAAGGTTGCCTCTATATACTATAAAAATATCTCATTGGATCTCAAACCAAGGATATCTGACTGGTTCGCCAATAGAACATACAACTCTTGATCTCAGAGTCATGACTTCAAGCCCCACCTTGGGTGTGGAGCCTACTTAAAAAAAGAAAAGAAGAAAGAAAGAAAGAAAGAAAGAAAGAAAGAAAGAAAGAAAGAAAGAAAGAAAGAAAGAAAGAAAGAGGAAGGAAGGAAGGAAGGAAGGAAGGAAGGAAGGAAGGAAGGAAGGAAGGAAGGAAGGAAGGAAGGAAGAAAAAAAGGAAGAAAGAAAAAAAAACCTAAGATAAATATTAAATGTCTCTTTTGGGCACAAGGGAGATTATGGGCCANNAGGTCTCTATAATATTGTGTGCATTACTTAGTGAAGATAAAAGAGATTATCAATTATAGTAGTTTTGCAAACTACAAAATGTTCTCAGTCTTGATCATAATTCCAAGATTTGTCAACTTGTCTTCATATGCATTGGGAAAAATAATCATGGTACCTGCTTGTATCCAAGCTCCCTCAAATATTTCTCATAAAAACAATTGTGTTTTTCTTGTTTTATACCAACCATAATTTGAAAGAAAATTTGCACATGCAATGATTACTTGCTCTCTGTTAGGAAGAGCCAAAACTTTCTGCACTGACGCAGAGATTCCAAACTCTTTTGGTTTATGGTCCATTTAGCATCTCAGCTACTTGTGCATCAGGACTCCTAGGCCAAAAGAAATGCCTACAGTTCAGCTAATTATGTACTTAAATCTAAACAACTTTGTGAGCTTTTAAATCCTGATTAGTTAGCACCTACCGGGCATTGAACAAATTCTTAATCCTTGGAATTATATTGGATGCTGCCTGTTCCACATTGATTTTTACTCAGTGCTTGGTTTTTATTTTTATTTATTTTTAAGTTTTTAAATGTTTATTAATTTTTGAGAGAGAAAGAGAGACAGAGATCGAGCATAAGTCGGGGAGGGGAGAAAGAGAGAGAGGCAGGGAGATGCAGAATCCCAAGCAGGCTCCAGGCTCTGAGCTGTCAGCACAGAGCTCAACCCAGGGCTCGAATTCACGCACCTCAAGATCATGACCTGAACCAAACAAAATCAGATGCTTAACCGACTGGGTCTCCCAGGGGCCCCAGTGTTTGCTTTTTTTTTTTCTGTGAATCCAAATTCACAAATGTGGGATGACATCAAAAGTAATATAACAATTTAATATTAAGATTGTGAACGACCACAGACTAGAAGGTACCATGGTTTCAGACAAATGTCACTGTGTTTCACTAAATAATTAAAGATAGGCCTTGGGAATCCTGATAGTTCCTGAAGAGTAAAAAGATCTGTGGCACAGAGTTTGGGAATTGTGTTCTAGAATAGCCATTCTTAGCCAGGGGTGTTTTGCGCCCCAGGGCACACGTTATTTTCACAATTTGGGTGTCACTGGCATCTGGACGGTAGTGGTCAGTGATGCCACTAAATACCTATGATGCACAGGACAACCACACAACAGGGAATTATCCAGCCCCAATCTCAATGGTGCCAAAGTTTAGATGCCCTCTTCCAGATGTTTGGAAATGACAAACATGTTAGCTTAAGGAAAGGAGATTTTGGATTTTTTTTTTTCTCTTCTAATCTTTGTAACCCAATCTCTGATCTTTCACAAAAACTTGGGATCTGATATCTGGTATGCCCCCCTCTTTCTTAAATGTGAAGACTGACGAAAGGTGGGATGGGTATACTGAAGATGGATTTCCAAAGTTCAGTAACGTTTCCTGGCCTGTTCAGCTCGCATGGGGCTTCTGTCTCATCCAAAATTACTGCTGGTAAGAAATAAATTCTGTGAGCTGACACACTAGAATATAAATAACCTCCCATTCCCCTTTCAAACTTTGAAGATCTTTTTATACCTGCTGTGCTGGCTCCGCCTTGGATTTGTAGGTCTTTTGTTTTCTGATTCACTTCTAAAATATTTTAGTTTGTGAGAGAGAGAGAATAAAAAGATGAGGCTTCTTTGAAATCTGAGACAAAATGAAAAAACATGACGAAAATAAAATGAAAGAGAATAAAGGAAAACCATTGGAATTTTGGAATGTCTAAGAGGGGGGAGCTTAACAAATTATGACAAGAGGAGGTACATACACACCATATTTGCTGTAGACGATTTTGGGCAGAACTTATTTCAGGTAAAATTTTGAACGCTGTGTGCCTTCCCATTGAGCAGAGAGAGATTGTATGTGGTTTGTCAGAGACAAGCGTGTAAGTAATCACAGTAAATGTGGTCAGTGCTCTCACAGAAACCCTTAATGTTGCCATGAGGCAGAAGCTGAGGACCCTAAGAAACTTATGGAAGACTTCACAGAGCGGGTGGAATTCAACCTGGGTCTTTGGGAGTTATTAGGATGTTGTAAGGAGAAAGGGCACAGGGCCCCCCAGACCGCTGAAACAGTACGTGCAAAGCAAAGAAGCACCAAGAGCATTGCCTTGTAAGGAGGTGATGGACATTATGTGTGCCAGGAGCATGGGGCGCATCCACTAAAGAGGTGTCAGAGGACAGTCGGACACACACCTGACAATCTTGAATAGGCAGGACCCCCTGGGCATTCTGGGAAAGAGAAATGCAAAAGCAACAAAGGTTAGACTGGGGATCAATCACCAACAGTTGAGCTTGTGTTGAGTAGAGGGAAATTTATGGAGGGGCCGAGTTGTCGGGAATACTCCCAGGATACTTTAGGGGCACTTCATGGTGGTGCAAAAGGCACATCCAGACAACTGCCCCAAATCCAGAAGGCCTGGGAAGCACTAGGACTCCCCAGGAGAGAAAAACAAACAGAGTAAGAGGCATGGAAGGGTGTGCCTGGACTCTCGAGATACAAAATTATAGGTGTGCCTAGTTCATGGTTCCTGAGCATTTCAAATATCATTTTTCTCCTTTGGGAAATGGTTTTAAGCTGAACATCATAAATAAATTCTCACTAATGTTCCTTTTCAGATCAATTAGTGTGAATTAATTGCATATTTTTATACAGTAAACAAATCTAATGATTTGTAAACTTCCTCCAGCCTGCTGTGCACCATGCTGCTTCTGGAAACTGGCACCATTTTATTTACTTGTGCAGACAGATGTTTTCCCTCTCGGAGAATGAAGCTATCAATCTGCAAGGATAGGCTGAGGAGAGCCTAATTTCTCACGTAAACATGCACTTTGCAGAAAGGGGGCAGTGGTTCACCAGGTGCCATGTCTAGAGCTGGTTCTTGGGTACTGGAAATTGATGAGAAGCCCTTCCTTTGTGAGAAAGGATAGTGAGGAAGAGGTCCTTAAATACCACTTTCTCCCTAATTCTCTCCTGCTTTCAGGAGCCTAACACCTTGACTCCCAGTGTCTGTGATTTTAGAACCTGGTACTGTTGGCTATATGCTTGTAAGGGACTTTGCTGATGGGCAGCAAAAGGGAAGTTCTGGAACAGCCGAGAAAAGTGCGTATGGAGATGGTGCCATTGGCATCTCCCAGTGTGTGAATTAATAGCCATTCTCATTTTCATTACTTACCCTCCTCTTCCTCCTCCTCCTCCTTCTATTGTTGGTGTTGTTGCTATCTGAGATGAAGGAGAATATAGTGCCATATGGTATAATAAGTTGCTCAGAAATCAAAACGTAGAGTTCTCATGGGTGGTTTGCAAAAACTTTGGCCCTTCCATAGTCACTATAAACTTGAGATATGAAAAAGCATCTTGAGGGGGGCCTGGGTGGCTCAGTCAGTTAAGTGTCCAACTTTGGCTCAGGTCATGATCTCACCACTTGTGAGTCTGAGCCCCACGTCGGGCTCTGTGCTGACAGCTCAGAGCCTAGAGCTGCTTTAGATTCTGTGTCTCCCTCTCTCTCTGCCCCTCCCCCACTCGTGCTCTTTCTCTCTCTCAAAAACGAATAAATGTTAACGATTGAAAAAAAAAGCACCTTGAAACTGGTGGGTTTTTATCAGTGAACACAGGAGGCTCTCCTACTGAACATAAACAATTTCACAAAACACTGGCACCAGAAAAGGTGAGTGACCATGGTGGAGGAAAAGAAAACAACATTCTTCTGCTGTCATGTCTGAACACACGGACAAAAATGCACATGAAAAAATAAGAATGCTTCTCAAACCACAGAAAATGACCAAACATTAGCCTCTGCCACCTCACCTCCTAGGTAAGACACAGAGAGATCCAATCACGGAATCACTTCTGCATTCTGACTTCACTCAGCCAGAGAAGAATTACATGCAGTTTCTTAATTACATGTCCCAAGTGACATGCAAACCCAAAGCCTTTCACAAGCTCCTCTTACTGAGAAGCTCCAAGGTCCTCCAAGGCCTGCGGTCTTTGTCACAACAAACCGACACATTTAACTCTGATTAGCAGCCTATTTCTTGTGGTATTTAGCTGCAGAGAATCAAGAAACTGCCTCCCAATCAAAATATGCCAAGCCAGGGTCGTCTGGGTGGCTCAGTCAGTATGCGTCCATCTCTCCCAATTTTGGTTCAGGTCATGATCCCATGGTTCATGCATTGGACTCTGTGCTGACAATGCAGAACCTGTTGGGATTCTCTCTCTTTCTCTCTTAAAATAAATAAATATTTTTTAAAAACTTAAAAACTGTCAAGCCAAATAAGCTGACAATGTGGGGGGAGGGGGCACCAAAGATATTTCAATATGAGAACCCCAAACCATCTCTTTGTATCTAGACTGTTGCCTCTAAGCTCCTCCTGTACAGAGTGTCACTTGAGGTCACTGATGATGGGAAGGATGGATAGGGGTGGGGTTTGTCCCTAGACAAGCAGGAGTCCCCCATGTCTGTCAGTCTGCTAAAGGGATGGCTCACATCCAGGGAAAGCCAACTGCTGCCAGCAAAACCAGGTGAGACCTTTTCGGGCCATCAGCTCTCATACACGACCAGCCTGCTGCCTCAGTCTCTCAAAGACAGGTCCACCTGAGCTGTTTTCTAGATGGTCATACGTGCCCAGATTCTCCCCCACATGAGGCCAAGGTTGGTGTTTTCCTTCAAATATATTTGCCAGTCTTTTTAGACTTCCGTATACTCTTTACAGACAAAACTAGCACTCTGTTCTGGCCCCAGAATGTACACTTTTAGATTTTAACTAGGACATGCCATCCTTTCTTTTGACTACTCTCAACCCATATTTTATCTAAATGACGTTTTTCATATAATTCCCTCATTATTTCAGCCTTTGTTATGTCACATGACATGCGATATGGCAATCCCTCCTTTAATTTTTCTAATACAGTGGGAATCTATAGTTTGCCAACGTGTTAAAGCTCAGGGGTCTAAAAGAACATTGGTTGAATTGTGTATCCATATATCTAGCTTGTCAGGGACAGACTGCTTCTGCCTCCTGGCGTTCACTTCCTATGAATGGAGCCCAGGGAGCGTACCCATGATAGGACTTTGCTAGAGATGAGTGGCTTCTCTGACTGGTCAGTGTGGGGCATACTAGGCATGCTGGACTTGGGTCTGTCCTTTTCTTCCTCAGGAGTGAGTTTGTCCAGGGAAAGCACGACATCACCTCAGCTCTTCCGTACTGTCTTATGGTACAGACCTGCCGCGGAACACCCAGTTTAATGCTAATGGAACCTGATGAAGAAATTGTCCTAATTTTGGAATTCTGTGAACAGTCTCCATTGGCTTTAAGACTGGATGACGCCTCCCATTTAGCCTTTATGTGTAGTCGGGATTATGCAGAGCACTATTATTATCTTGTAGAACAAGGTTATTTTATTTTGACCTCCAAGTGCTTAGTTTCTTTCCCCCCAAGATCAAGGGTGTAGGAAATATGCATATCCCAGAAATCCTCCTTGGGCTGATTTTAAGGCAAATTCATGTTTAGAGTAAAGTGGAGGATAGCAATTCTGTCTAGAAGAATCAGTTCTGAAAAGTATGTGCATCTCTGTCATGGTGCCTCTGGGGCATTCCTGCTTTCAGAGTTTCTTACAGACACACCCCAAGTACCAACTGAATGGATTGATGAATCATGGGTTCACGTATATGTGGGCCCCATGTGCTCCCCAGTGGGGCTCTGGTCAATCTCTGTGTGATGGTAGACAGGGCATTCTGTTTGTTCTGGTATTTCAGAATTAATCCCTGCCTATTTTAATCTTTTCTAATGTTTTTTTTTTTTGAGGCACAGAGAGAGAGAATGAGTGAGGAAGGGGCAGAGAGAGAGAGGGAGACACAGAATCCAAAGCTGACTCCAGACTCTGAGCTGTCGGCCCAGAGCATGATGCAGGACTCAAACTCATGGACCATGAGATCATGACCTAAGCTGAAGTCGAAAGCTTAACCTACTGAGCCACCCAGGTGCCTCAATCTGATAATTTAAATGAAAAACAGGTGACAGCATCACAAGTAGGCAGAAAGTAAAAGGGTGACAGTATTAATGATCCTAAGAAAGGTGAGTCACGGCACAACCTTCTGATGCAGTGAAAATAACGTCGGCCACCACAGCACAGTGATGACTTACTTGTCAGCGCACTGTGACACCGTTTTACCTGCAGAAATCACTTCATGAAGAAATTTGCATAGACGGCGCTTTCAAAGATGCTTCTGGGGCTTGCAGATTTCTGTGTGAGGTGTGAAGTTCACCTCCGAAGCAGAAACAAGTAGAAATGTACACTCAGTGAGGACGGCCAATGGCGGTAGAAGGCACTTTATGGAGGAGATGTTTTTCCTCATGCTGCCAACAGGGCTGGGAAGTCTGTCATGAGAAGGTCAAGATGATTAGAACAACAAAACAAGACCGTAACATTCTTAATGGCACGATACATCGGAATAATTGTTCTGTTATCAAAAAGTCAGAATGGGGAAAATTTAATAGATTCTAGGGCATAAGAGAGACAGTGCTGAAGAATTTGTGAGTTTGCCCAATTTTGTCCAGAGAAAAGGTGCTTTGGTTCTAAGGCGTTGTTACTGGCTGTTGGACAGATATCTCTAATGCTTTTAGGGATTGATGGAAGTATCCCTGATGAAACTTTAAGAGTCCTCCTTTCTAACCAGTCATACTCCCTGAGCAACCTTCTAGGTCACACGGTGGTCATTTACATACAGCAGAAGGAGGTATTCCAGGAAAATCCATGGCGCTAATAATAGCACCACCCTTAACCCCATTGAAAGTGACTAGATTGGCCCTCTGGTTTCTCTCCACACCTTGAGAAGGTATTAGGTTGAGATACTTTCTCTGGGCCTGGTCACTTTGGGGGAAGCTAGTGAAGCCGCCATTTTCCCTAGAGACCTCACCAAGTCCTATGCCCCTGGGTAGTTCTGCCTGACTTCACTCTGCATTAGCTTGGTCATCTTGGATTTTCCAGTCAGCATGATATGCCTCTGTTATGGTAGTGGTCTTTCAGTGTGGTTTTGGTGATGGAAACTGAGCCCCAACAGAACAGTTTGCTTGGAGGCAGCCACCTGGAAAGAAGAAAGAAAGTGCATCTGCTTTGGGAATTAAGAGCAAGCCAGCACTCCCAGTGGCATCAGTAAGAGTGCTTTCCTGCCCAGATGGTGCCGCCCCTTTAAGAACAAGAGAGAACCAGCACTACATCCCTCACACACACACACACACACACACACACACACACACACACACACACACACACAAGCCACCTGACCCATGAACTGTGGTGATTGCAGCCAGTTTCCCTCCCATGTCATATTGGTGAAGGCACCTGGTGACTGGGTCCAGATCTGGGATCCACTTACCTCCCAGCTTCCAAGGCATAGAGTCTTGGCCTCTGGGATCCTCCAGGACTCATCCTGATTTATTAACCAGGCCTTGATTCCAACCTTTTGGATCAGAAGTTTGGGGTTCCTCCTCAGCCCTTTCCACCTCCACCTTTGGTTTGGATTTTCCCAGTCAGAACAGTAAATGATGCTGATGCAAATTTATGGGCTGGATTTAGCTTAGCCTGTTTTCATGTAGACACTCCCTAGGCCGTGAAATTTCACATTCCCTTCATCTCTCTGAGGCCATCAGCCAGGCATGTGCTCAGAGTAGGCAAGCTCTGACGCCTGGCCAGGTGAGCTTGAGGGGCCGGCTGTCTGCTTTCCTCCACACCCTCTGGGATGACTATCGACTCTGTCACCTGCCAGCACTGTTGTCAATGTCCATACTAATCAAAGTTTATGCCCCTTTGTCCCATAAGGAGGAACATGACTGAGAATCCCCAGCCAGGGGGGATAGTCTTGAAGTATTACCTTTTATTTGAGGAATTTTCATGTTTAAACTGTTAAGACTGTCAGGAAGATGTTCACTGAGTTTCAGACTTTGTGAAGGTTCTCTAGATATGAAGTTAAAAGATCATATATATTTGATGTTTGTCTCGAACACATTTGGGGCATCACTCCTCTTTAAATAGACTTGGGTGTTTATATTGTCTATTTACAATAAAAAATGATATTTCTTTCTTATGGCAAGATGAAGAAACTATCAAAGCCAGAAAATCAGGAAATAATTTCTACAATACATCACCTTTCTAGGACCCTACACTTGATCATAGCCAAAAAGCCAAGAAGTGATCACCTTTCTAGGACCCTAAAGGTAAAATGAAAACCTTATCAAACAAAACACCTAACCTTAATACTGCAATATAGATTTCAATGAGAAAGACTATTTAGATGTCAAGGAAGTGAATCAGGTTAGAGAACATCACTGTTTGTGACAGCCAGAAAAGATTATTGTCTTATTTTATCAAATCACATGGCTAACATCTTACATCATTCCTTAACAGGAACTTGGGAAGTTCTCCAACTGCATTTCAGTGCTTTTAAATGGAAACTATGTGAAACGAAAATGGAAGAGCCAATGTCAACCACTGGCTCCCCTAGAGTACTCGCCTCTGGACCTGCCCTTAAAAATGTGGCACAAGAGCAGATGACATCTCAGAAGATGTCCTTATGTACTGATAGTGTGCACAAACTCCCCTTCCCTCTCCCTGGGTGTCTTATGAAACATGAATCCTGAGTTGGTAAAAGCCTCAGGAGGTTGAGTGCAGGTACAATTTTAATGTGGTCATGTATGGTTTTGCATGATAATTGAAATGTATCTCTTCAGGGTTTTCTCTTGTCTTTGGGGTCTGAGAGCTGAGGCAATCTCTGGGGTACAAGATTTCTGTGATTGCTTTTGGACAGCCCTGGGACTGGGAAGTCCATAATCAATCATGCAGTAAGGAGGTAAGACTGTCAACCTGGGATGGACAGAAGGTTAGGAGATGGATTAGAGAGGGATGCTTCTACCCAAAGCTCCACTGGTGATTTTTCTTTTCTGCCTCCATTCCATGACAATTAATTAATCAACTAACATGCATTTATTAAACTCCATTATTAAACATCGATTATATTTCTATCTGTGTGTGAAGTTCCATGGAGAGCAGAAGATATATTGATGGGAGATACAGTGATGATTATAAAATAATCACCAAGGTGCTGTGATAAAGGCTGCTCCTTTTTATTAATTACTTCCCATGTGTTGGAAAGGACACTGGTGGTTCACACATATCATCCATAAGCCTCATGGAGATGCTACAAGGGGGTCATGCCAGCGCCATTTTAAATATGAGGAAATCAAGGCTCAAAGTAGTGAGACTTTCCCAAGGCCTTTACATAATCCATGAGTAAGACAATATTTTCATGATATTCATTATGAAGATGATATCAGTTATCATTCACTAAGTGGAAACGGCCTACCATGTGCAAGACAGACCTTATGTCATGGAAAGCCTGGAACAATGAAATGAGAGTAAGATTTAGTCTTTGTCTTCCATGCAGCCAAGGTAATCATCAGTTGGGATTACAAAACATGCATATTCACAAGCCCACCCTGGATTTAATAATGATCCCAACAGCCTTTGCCCCAACACAAGAAGCTCATGAGAACACAAGAAGACAGGAACGACCCTAAAAGGACAACTATTTGGAGAGTCACACAGAACGGTTAACAAGAGGTCTTCCCAAGCCCAGAGGCCTCTGTTCCAGATGGTATTTCTGAGTCTGGGAAAGAATAGGGTGCCGTAAGCAAGTACCTTTACCTCTGTGAGCCTCAGCTTCCTTATCTGTAAACGGGGAGGGGATGGGAGCTCCATCTGCTTCTCAACCTTGATAGATGCAAAAATGGGGGATATGTTCTCACCCTGTCAATGTTAGTCCCATGGTGCATGCAGTACATGGTAATCCCAGCAGCATTTAGTGTCCAGTCATGTCACTTGGAGGAGAACTATTTGGGTTAACCTTCTGCTTTGTGAGATGTCTCTCCCTGCTGCCCAAGGACATCAGGCTGTGAGGAATGAAGTCATGTGCACTAGACAGACACATCCTCAGTGGACAGCAGAATGACTGTCCGTACCTTTACAGTATCATAAACCCTGTGCAGACTGGGAGTTGTTATGTCTTCATAACCTCTCAACATGTTCTCTCCCTCTCTCAATAGACTGCATGGAAAATAAAATCCTACTCATTGATACAATACAGAGGTCAAATACTTAAAGTTCATTAGATTAAAAAAAACTCTTACGTGGGCAGGCGTATTTGAGAATAGGAGATGTGTCTCTTGGAATTAGACTAAGGAAGCTCAATTTTCTTGAATGGTTTCATTTTTGAGGCCAAAATGGAATGGTGTTACCATTGGGACTAAAAATGAAATTTTTATCTAGCTACATGAGGAATGACCTTGGTAGTGACACTGGATCCCTTAAAATCCAATGGCTGTGTTTTCCACTAAAGCCGAATGTGAATGTTCAATTATTAGCTCTGGAATTCTGCCCTTTTTTCCTGTGTTATTATGACAACTCCACTCTTTGGAGTTACTGACTGAAGAAAACAAAACAAAACAAAAAACTAAGTGATAAGGACCAAGGACAGCACTGTGTTGGAGATCATCTACCACAAGTATTAACTCAGGCAAGGCTCTTAACCTCTTAAAGCTCAATTTCCCCATTTGTAGAAAGGGGGAAAACACATCTAATTTATATTATTGTTCTGAAAATAAATGAGATAATATATGTAAACCATTCAGAACCACTTTGGAACATAGAAAATACAATACTTAGTAGATATTAACTTGGAATGGAAGACTGAGTTTTGGGTTAATTCCCATCAAATGCACCTTTACCAATACAGGAACATAGCATTCTTTCTCTTGTAGGGAATTATCTCTACCTTAATTCCACCAGTTTCAACAAGGGTAACTGTACTACATAGGCACAATTTTTTTAGTCCTGATCAACTTTCAGTGAGTCCAAAAGATTTTGGAAGTCCGTGAGTTATAAACTATTGCTAGTTATCAAGGTTTTTTTAGATTAACTAATGGACTATTATTCATTTTAAGAGGTTTTGGCAAATAAATATGCCATGCACACAGAGGCAAAACATGAAAACATTGGGACTTTTCATAAGGTTTGAGTCCTCAAAAAAATTTAAATTGTGCTCTGTGTTTGACCTCACATGGGGTTCTTTTCAGATTAGAAGTCATTCTCAAACTCTTTAGGGAAAAAAAATTGAATGAAGTCTTTGAATTCCAGCATCTCTTTCTACATCTACCTTGAGGATGAAAGTGACAAAGACTCAAATTGAAACTTTGGATTTTGGTTATAGCTTGGGGATAGAAAATGTGAGCACGACACTGAGGCAGGTTTCAGTCAGAGCTCCCTTACACACATTTACTGGGGCACAAGGTCCCAGTTGAATAGAATTAGATTCAGCGAGTAAGTGGACTTTGAGTGCTCTTTGAGAATAAAATCCAACTTGATGGCGCAGTGGTACAAACGCACCTAATCATACTGATGGAAAACCTTTTACAAATGACTTTTCAATGACATCTTTTCTTTGGTCTAAAATTTCTCTGTACTCCAGAATAATTCACTTGAGCTGTGTGGCTAAGTTGTTATGTTGAAAATTATTTTTAAGTTCATTGAAATATTGTTTCTATTCTGGTCAAGACAGGGAGATCTCCCCTTTCTGTCATTATCCCCTGTCCTACCAGAAACAAAAGTCTCTTTTTATTGTTGGCAAGGACAGCGCCATTCCATTCTGAATGGGGAACATCAATGGGGATGTGTTTTTGCTCTTTGTTATCCATGGTAGAAAACGCTAACTAACTAACTAATTAAATAAATAAATAAATAAATAAATATTAGTTTCAATCTTTGCCCTCCAGAGCCTCAAGCCATCCCGCAGTGATTATAAAGTATTCTATTCTGCAGCCCTGTCTTGGTACTGATAGAGGGAAGGTGCAGTTGATGGTTTGGGTGGGTGATTTAGGGAGAGCTACCTGAGCTGATCTTCTATTTCATGACAGCGTGGCCTCTCTCTTTCCAGTGCTCAAGGGGCCCAGACTCTGAGAAACTGACTTAACTTCACTAAATACACCCAAAACGTGGTGGACAGTAATCTTAACACCCTTGCTACAGTGGATTTAGGGTTTATTTACTTTTATTCTTTGATAACACTCCTGTTTTGCAATAAACTCCTCTGTTATTAAAAAGCTTAAAAGTTGAAAGTGCATGCTCAAGTAGACATTCAGCACTGAATTTCCATATCTTTACTTTTTTTAATGTTTATTTATTTTTGAGAGAGAAGAGAGAGAGAGAGAGAGACAGAGCATGAGTGGGCAAGGGTCAGAGAGAGAGGGAGACACAGAATTTAAAGCAGGCTCCAGGCTCTGAGCTGTCAGCCCAGAGCCCATTGTGAGGCTCAAACCCACAAACTGTGAGATCATGACCTGAGCCAAAGTCAGACACCTAACTGACTGAGCCACCCAGGTGCCCCTTAAAATTCCCATATCTTCAGAAAATTGATAATGGCCATGTAAATGCATGAAATATTTGTCCATCCACCACAGGAGTTTGGAGGGACATTCCTGGCCATATGAAACTGAGAAGGTGTAAATCTACCACTCCAGTGTCTGTAAGTTATTTCAAGAAGAGTGTGTCCAGGGCCGCCTGGGTGGCTCAGTCTGTTAAGTATCTGACTCTTGATTTCGGCTCAGGTCATGATCTCATGGTTTGTGAAATGGAAACGAGAGTGGGGCTCCTTGCTAACAGCATTAAACCTGCTTGGGATTCTCTCTCTCCCTCTCTTTCTCTGCCCCTCCCTCTATTGCATGTGCGTGCCTGTGCGTGCTTGCACTCTCTCTCTCAAAAACAAACAAACAAACAAGAAAGAAAGGTGTGTCCCAAATCACGAATGTGTAGCTGTTGATGGCTGGTTTTGTACACCACTCTTCGTGTTACGACTTTGTATTTAGGTCACATGAATGGCCCTCTAAAGTAGTTCACTCGATTTTGATTTCAGGTTTTCTTTTATGTGAAGAGAAAGCGACACTGTTGTTCATGTGTTGGCCCCAAAAGTATAAAATCATCCCACAGTATTGATGCTGCCACTTTAATACCAGCATTTTCAGAGGCTTCAGATAAAAAGTCAGATGCTTCCAGTAAGAAGTAATGGCTTTAATCTACTACATAGATGCAAAGTGAAATTTGCTAGACTCCATCATCTATTTGAACGCAGTGCAATTCCTGACTCTGAATCAACTCTCCCAAACTGGCCCTCTTCACGCTCAAAATTAGTGGTTAGATGCGATACGGGTTTCTTTAAGAATGCTCTTATAGGAATATAAAAAATCCTCTCAAATTCTCTATATTTCTCTAAGGCAGCTGTGAAATATAGTGGAAACAGATTATAATGGTTTAGTTACACCATGACAATCTCTACTTATTTAGAGAATGAAATATTAACCGAATCTCATGAAAGTGGATGAATGAAGACTTCAGGAGTTATTTTTAGTGATCATAGATCTTTCAGATCATCAGGGAGCAGATGCTGAAGAAAGACTTTAGGTTATAGATTTGGTAGGAATCAGGAAAAATGGAGAACAATGGTCATTTTCCTGCAAAAGGAAGATATAATATAACCATTCTAATATAACTGAGACTTATCTATTTTTTCGGTTTTTTTTTTTTTATTGCGGTATTATTGACATATGACAGTGTATTCGTTTCAGGCGCACAGCATAACGATTCAGTATTTGTACACATTGCAAAGTGATAGTTAACATCAGTCACCTTACATTAGTTCACAATTGTTTTCTTATGATGAGAACTTTCAAGATCTCTCTTAGTGACGTCCAGTATGTAGTACACTGTTATTAACTCAGCATGCTATACATTACATCCCCATGACTTGTTTATTTTACTATTGGAAGTTTGTACGTTTTGACTTCCTTTACCCATCTCACCTGCCTCTAACTCCCAACCTGTGTCATCTACCAGTCTGTTCTCTGTACCCGTGAGCTTTTATTTTCCCATTTAGCATAGTGCCCTTAAGATCTTTCCATGTTGTCGCAAATAGAGAAGATTTCATTATTTTTTATGGCTGAATGGTATTCTAGAGAGAGGAGGAGGAGGAGAAAGAGAGAGGCATTTATCACATTTTCTTTATTTGTTTGCCCATCTATGAACACTTAGGTAGTTTTCATAGCTTAGCTATTGTAAATAATGCTGCAGTGACCAACATTAGGGTAAATATATCTTTTTAAATTAATGCACTCATTTTCTTTAGATATATAGCCAGGAGTGGAATTGCTGGATTATAGGGTAGTTCTGTTTTTAATTTTTTGAGGAACCTCCATGCTGTCTTTCACAGTGTGCACCAATTTACCTTCTCATCAGTAGTGCTCAAGGGTTCTCTTTTCTCCACCTTGTCAGCAACACTTACTCGTTCTTATCTTTTTGATAATAGCCACTCTACTGGGTGTGAGGTGATATTTCTTTGCAATATGTTTTGACCTGCAATTCCCTGATAACTAGTGATGTTGAGTATCTTTTCATGAATGTATTGGCCATCTGTATGTCTTCTTTAGAAAAATGTCTGTTTAGATCTTAGATGACCTGCCCATATATTTTAAGGTGCTAATAATGCTTTTATTATTTTTCAAATATAAATTATTGTGAAGTTAGCTAGCATACAGAGTATACGATGTGCTCTTGGCCCATATTTTTAATGAATTGTTTGTTTTGTCTTATTTTGTTGTTTTGCTGATTGAGTTGTATGAGTTCTTTATATATTTTGGAAATTAACCCCTTATCAAAGATATATGATTTGCAAATATTTTCTCCCATTCAGGAGTTTGCCTTTTCATTTTGTTGGTGGTTTTCTTCACTATACAGAAGTTTATCTGTTTAAAATATATTTTTAGGTTATGATAATACAGAAAGCATACACTAAAACACAAAATTTCCCCTTTACCTTGATGCCTGTACAGTTATGTTCCCCTGAGCAAACCATGGTTTTAAGCTTGATGAGTGCTTTCCAGATGGGGATTTAGGAAGACCCTAAACATGCATGAATGCTTATATACAGATATATAATTGGCTTGCTCATAACATTAATGGAATCACAGTGTACGTTTCTTTTTCTTGCCATACATTTAATACTGAAAATATCTCCTGGGATTATTTTAACATCAAAATTATGGACTTATTCTTTTTCTTTCTAATCACTGGCACTATTCAGTTCAATATTCCCTCATTGGTGAGTAGTTAGGTGTTTCCAACTATTCTCCTGTTACAAGTGAAGCTTCTTTGCCTGTACTTGCATTTGTCCTTTTTGCACACATGTGAACAAGTCCCTGGGAGGGGGGTGCACTTGTATTTAATGGATACTGACCTTGTTAAAAAAAAAAAATCTATGCTAACTTTGAGGCGCCTGGGTGGCTCAGTCCATTAAGTGTTCGACTTCAGCTCAGGTGATGATCTCATGGCTCGTGAGTTCGAGCCCCATGTTGAGCTCCATGCTGAGAGCTCAGTGCCTGAAACCTGCTTTGGATTCTGTGTCTCCCCCCTCCCCCACCGCCTCTCTCCTGCTCATGCTCACTCTCTCTCTCAAAAATTACTGAACAGTTAAAAAATCTTTTTAAATCTATACTAACTTGGAATTCCACAAATGGAACACAATATTGGCATGTACTCCACATTCTCAATAATACACTTGGCATGAACAATTTCTGCCAATCTGAAAGGAAAATCACATGCCATTGTTGAATTTACATTTTCATAATTTTGCCTATTAATCATTGCATACACTTTGTATATTTTTTCTGTTGTTAACTTTTCTTATTTAATCATAAGAAATTTTTATATGTGATAGTTCACTTTTCTTTTGATTGTTTTATGGCATATTTTGCCACATGGAGGATTTTATAGGAGGCCATAGCCATCCATAATTTGGGTATGGTTTCTAAGCCATAAGGTTTGGGTAAGCATAACTTTCCTAAGCCAAATTTGCCAGTCCTTTATATTTCCTTCTACTAAATACGTACTTAATATAAATCCACTTTGAATTTGTTTGGACTTTTAGGGTTTAGATCTTAATAAAACAATTCTAACTCTGACTAGAAAGTGAACTTCTATATTCTTTTCCAATGCATTTGTTATTTTCTTTGTATTATTAATCCATATAAATTTATTTTGCTTCTTGATGTATAGCAGGTATATACCTTTTTGTTTACCAGATTGGTAGGTTTTTCATACTTTCACTACTGATTTTAAATGCTGTTTTTATGTAATTTTAAACATATTTTATGTGGCTCTGCTGCTGAATTCTGTTCCACTCTTCTACTCGTTTTTCTTAGTTAACATGGTTTAACTGTAATTTCAGACTATGTTTTGCTGTTCTGTAGGATACAGTCTCCTTTGTTATCTTTCAAAGAGAAAAAAATTCTTGACAAGCCTCAGGCATTCTCTCTTGCCCACATTTCATTTACAATGTGTCTTTCCTCTTTAATTATAGCAACTGGTTAATTCTCATACCTCTTGTCCCTGCAAGGAAGTTTGAGGAATCCGTTATCTAGGAGGACAAGGCCTTTGTAGACTAAAGCTTCAGAATGCTCAGTGCTCATGAATGCAGCGACTGTGGGCAATACCCTGGCTGATGACTTCACAGTTTTCCCAAGAGTAAATATCTCTCTCATCATAGGTGTCTTGCAATTGATAGCCTACTTCTGTGAAAACATTTCTATTTGTGTGATTATAAACTTTATTAGATTTTATTTTTATTTGAGGGACAGAATGAGGGAGGGAGCTCAAGCGGGGGAAGGAGCTGAGGGAGAGAAAGGGAGAATCTTAAACAGGCTCCACACTGAGTGCAGGGCTCTATCCCACGGCCCAGGGATCATGACCTGAGCTAGAATCAAGGGTTGGACACTCAACCAACTGAACTACCCAGGCGCCCCCCTCCCTTTTTTATGTGAATATAAACTTTACATGAAAGAAAGGCAGGTTGCTGCAGAATACCTGCTCCATGTGAATGTGGGGCTCATAACCAATCATTGGGTAAGTCTTTGTACTGATGATGGGGGCTCGGAGATAGCAAGCTACAGCTCCCCTCTGGGCTCCAGCCATATTCTTAAATCAGAAAGCAAAGATCAGAGACTACGAAGGGACCACTTAAACCAAGAGGGACGCCAGGTCAGACGTCCATATTGTACAGCCCCATGTGGTCGTGAAGATGTGAGTAGCTTAATTAGCTTCACTCGCTCTAAAATTGAAATCAATCATCAATCAAGGGAGACCCCCAATAGCCTCCTGTCCCACCTAGTTGCAGGTAGACACATAAGCAGATTCCATCCCAGGCCTCATTGTGCAGAAGGCAGTAAGAGAGAGTAGTGGTCCTAAAAGGTAATGAAATATTCAACCGACATAAAGATAAGATGTAATAACTGGACCTGATGTAGAATAAAGCTGATGTGAATAAGTTTTAAGACACTGTTACGTTGTTGATTGATAAAGTTCTTCTCTCTGATGTCTAAAATGAGAGGTGAGTAGAAGTGAGATGAGAATCAGATTTCAGAAGGTAAAAGTTGGTGGTAGTTATTTGAACCAAATCTGTTCTGCGTTTGTACCTCACCGAACTAAGCCTTTACAATCACATGTTTACAAAGATTGATGGAACCACCATCTATCTGGTGTCTAAAGCCAGAAAATTCAGAATTGCCCTGTACAGCTCCATCTTCTTCATGTCACAAATCCCATTAATCATTGAGTCTTATTGATTTTACTTCCTGTGTATTTTTTAGATGTGTTAAGCCCTCTCAAACCACCATCAGTTGATTTGAACCCCTATCACGTAGATTAATGTCATTGCCCCCTAACTGTTCTTTCTACTCCATCTTTGTTCCACTGCATATATTCTAAGTAATAACCAAAATCACAGCAAAAAAAGCAAACAAAAAACAAAACAAAATATCTAACTCAGTTCCATCTTTATTATTATTTGCATTCTCTGTGACAGAAATCTTGGGGTGTGACCTCCCCTGCTAACCTGGTATCCATAGGTCAACTTCATCTCTAACTGCTCACGTCTTGCTCATGAATCGCGATTTGACTTTCTTATTCTGTTTCTTAAGGCTCTCAGCATTTTTTCCCCAGGACCTACTTCCTTCAGCACAACTGCCTTTACCTGTGTCATTTCCCATCTACACTTCCCCTGGCTAACACCTGTCTTAACCAAATGTCAACCCCTTGAATTACCCACAATTTAATTCCCCTGTGATCTTAAGGAACCCATGAACCTCATATTTTTTTTCTTTGTAAAATCTGGAATTATGTGTTTGTCTGCCTTCCCTTCAAGACTGTAAGCCCTAGCCTGGGTTCTTAGGATCATTATCTGGAAACCTCAGTCTTTCTGAGTGGTGACAGCAAACTTGGCTAGACATAACCTCAGCTTCCTTCTCACCTGGTGTTTCCATTATCTCCTATGTCGTTGGTTCTCAAATGTTCTCAAGTATCACAAATACCAGGAAGCCCTGTTAAGACACAGGTTTGGGGCCCCAACTCAAGAATTTTCTGGTCAGTAGGTCTAGAGGAAAGGCCTCTGAATTAGCATTTCTAACTAGTTCTCAGGTGATGTTGGTCTACTGCCTCAGGCACTCTGTTTGAGAATCATCGCTATACTTTTCTGCTTCCCCATAGCCTGACCTAAGCTGATAGAGTCAGTAGTAATGCATGCTCTGTGGACCCAGGCACAAAACTACATTACAGGAAACAGGAAATGTATTTCCCATTTTGTCATGTTTTTCTCTGTGTCCTTGGCAAATCACTAAGCACTTACAAAAACAACTTCATCTCTCAGCAAAATGCTGACCTAAGTGCTTTGGGAAATAAAATATTACAACCCACTTTGGATCTTCCAAATTGTATTGAAGTGCTCAGCAATTACTGCCTTATGATGTAATATTGATTACAACCCAGGTCTCTTATTGACCCAACAACATATTAATTATTGATGGAAACGGTCTGCCTGAGATTCTAATTCAATTGAACATTGTTGTCATCACTTGCACGGTAAAGTTGCATTCATCTTCAGGACTGTTCACTATGAGACAGTTTAAATGTCCTGCCCCATGTTGCTCTGTGAGTGGGTTGCTTCAGACCTAAAAACAAGCCAAAGAATGATGCATATGGTATTTAAATAGGAACTGAATTATGTCTCTCATACTTCACTGGATTTGTCCTATTGACTAGAAGTTCCAGATCCCAGAGTGGGAGAGAGACAACTAAATGTTTGATATGAGTGACTTTTCTCAATTATAGCAAGAAAAATCCCTTCTGTGAACATAGATCTTTCTTTCTTAGGGTTGCTACAGACACATATGGCTTCTGCCTGGAAAAGAATATTATCATTCTCTGATCACACTGAACTGTAGTTTCAACCTGGATGACTGGACCACCTGATTCTATTTGTACTCAACACTGTTACAGACCCAAGTGTCATGATACCACTGCTATAAGAAGACTAGAGTTTTTTGAAAACACAAAAGCACTCTTATCCAAAGAAATAAACTCATTTTGAAAAATCCTCCTGTGTGCATCACATAGAGAATAAAACTATCTGTGCCTGCATATATAAAAACCCTATCCACTCAGTGAGGTACTACATTCTCTTCCTGGAAATTTTTGAGATGATTGGCTGGTGGATTTAAGCTAATGAAGAAAGGTGAACCATTGGAAGAAGTGATCACTAAAATAATCCTCCTTCTAATCAGAAGTCACTGCTTCCCCTGATGGGTTCCTGATTTGGGCTATGAATCTGGATTCCACGTGGACCATGAGTGCAGAAGGAATACCTTCTAATGAGTTGCCCCTTCTTAAAGATTCCAAACCAGAACCTCATTGGAGGGCTATGTTAACCCACTGGGTCTTTGTCTCTGATGGCCTCCTGAACTTGGCCCCCTGAGAACTTAACGCTGCTTAGATGCCCTAGGATCTGAGTGTGGACATTGGATGCTTTGTATCATAATAATGAATATTTCCCTCATGGCCTATGGTTTCCATTTGTGAGCTGGACAGCTGGGATAAACTTCAGAGAGAAAGCCCTAGTGAGTTTCTCCTTAATGTCCTTGTGAAATCAAGGGTCACCAGAAGTCTATACAAAGTCACTGAAGAGATTAGGGTGACCCCATCTTGTACAAATAACAAATATGCTTTCATCCATGAAGCATAGCAAGGAAACATTATTTTCAGAACTTTATGTTCCACCCACGATACTCCCATGCATATATCCCAACTTTGTAAAGTCAAGATGGGCTTCTTGCTTTAAAGATCCCAAGGTGCTTAATGTGTGTGTGATGTATGGTGTGTGATGCGTGATGTGTGGTATGGGAAGGTTGCTTCCTATCAGGGGGACATCAGGCAAGAAAGACAAATATTTGGGGAGATAGACAGTTTGCAGGTATATCCTAAATAATAAGCTCTAAAGCCAGAGACAAAAAGTGAGAAGTCCATATGTAGATGTCCAGAAATTTAAGTTCTTCTGTGTTCAATCTCTGACAGTGTATCAGCAAAGGAAAACTGTTTTTTCCATTGGCTTACTCAGTTCTTTCCTTATGTTTAAATCTGCTCAGCTCTCAATTCATATTAATATCCTTGTCTGAATCAACCTTTCCTCAAACCTTTACCCCCAGGATTAAAACAGAATAGATAAATTATGAGAGTTAAGTGGATGCTAAAATATATATGAACACACACACCTCTTCCTACACACATATGAACGCAAACCCATGCATATGTAAAGTACTCGGTATAGTGTAGCTATAGCTATTTTGTTAATGAATGACCAAACAATAAGATTGAAAAGATCATGGCCCAAATACTAATTTTTGATGGGAATAGCCTTGCTTCATTGATAATCACACATGTTCCCTTAAGCGATCCGTCCTCTACCTGAGTCTCTTTGTCTTTGTTCTTTTTTAGGGACTTCCACCTCTGTTCCACTTCAGCATGGCTCCCTGTCCCCCTGGCCATCATGGGGCTCCATGTTACCCAGAATCTCTTCCCTTAGAGAGCCTGGTCCTCAATAGCATTTCTTCAGCTGCAGGCAGCAGGGTGATTATCAGGTGTAAGTCAGATCGCAGGTGGGTTCAGGGCATAAGGCCAGGAGCTTACTTATTTTGGGAGCCTTCTTCAAGAAAAACAGTCCACACCAGAGCATTTGGAATCAGAAACAAAAGTAAATCTTTATGTGGAATGATAAAAGAAATAATAAATTACAAACATTAAAGTGCTTGTGAATACCCAAAATACTCAAGATCTGTAACAATGATAGAAACATGGAGTTTATTTGTAACCACGTAGCTTATATGATATTTCTCTTGTGATCTTTGCCTGTTTGGTTTTGATCACCTCTTTCCCTAATAACAATTTTGTGACATTCTTCCAAGAGTGTTTAGAAAAATTCAGTCTTTCCTCTCACATGGGTAATCAAAATTTGGTTCTGTGGTATATGTAGCTTTAAATTTTTCTTTCAGCTTCAGATCTTAGAATTTTTTAGGGCATGTAGCCCAATGCAGGGCTTGAACTCACAACCCCGAGATCAAGACCTGAGTTGAATCAAGACTCAGGTGCTTAAACAACTAAGCCATCCAGGCATCACCACATCTTAATGTTGGTAATGCCAGGTCAGTTTTGTGGTTGTGTCTAATTTTGGGAAATCTCTACCAAGCCAATCTTTCATATATGAGCCATTAAAGACATACTGGCTCTTTATAGTAAAGCGACATAGTTCTGGGCTATATGCAGAGATTTTGAGAAATTCTATTTTGTGCAATTCCATTTTAAAGGGAAAGTATTTAGAGGCACCTGCATGGCTCAGTCAGTTAAGTGTCTGACTCCCGGTTTTGGCTCAGGTCATGATCTCACAGTTCGTGAGTTCAAGCCTCACTTCAGGCTCCGTGCTGTCAGCGAGGAGCCTGCTTGGGATTCTCTCTCTCTTCCTCTCCCTCTGCCCCTCCACTCCTCACTCTCCCAAAATAAATAAACTTTAAAAATTTTTAAGGAAAAATATTTATACTGTATTTACTATTTTATATGTTGTATCATTTATTGAAGTTATTCCTGAGAGGGAAGACCTTCCCCCTTTGAATAGACCTACGTGAGACGTGAATCTTCTGCTTACAATATTTCACATCTGATGGTTGAAAAAATGTTCCTCAGACTAACTTCTGGCTCTGATTGACTCAAGCCTCCCTTCCTCCTTAATACTCACACACGTCTGATCTTGGAGTCATTGGACCAGTTCCTATCATTATATGGCTGCTGGCCCTGTGTTTTCCTGTCAGGGCTTCAGGTAAACATGTTTCTGGGTCTTTTCATACATAGCGATGCCTAATGATAAGTTAACTATACACAGATCCAACATGAATCATATAAATATATCTCAACACGGCCAGACTAAATGTAACCCCCACTACACTCAAACCCCCCAACACTGATTCCATAGTATCTATGACAAGTAGGCACTCAGTGAAGTGTGTTCAAGGAAGATGAGTAGTCAATGACTGCTATTTTAATGGAGTGTGGTAGCCATAACTTCACTTACAGATTTTGCATAAACATGTCGCTGCGTGAACACATTGCTAGAGCCTTAGGAGTGGCCGTGCATGTGAGGGAGCCTGAGAGTAAAGCCTCCTGAAAAGTCTAACTCTGTCAGGCCGTGTGGAGGCTGGAGCCAGGATGGGGACATTATTAGCCCTTCATCTGTCTGGTCCCAGCACTTTCCCCTGATCATCCTTTGTTTACTGCACTGCTGACAACCCCACATAACCTTTCAGCTCAGCACCTGTCACTGACTAACTGGGATCTGTGACTCTTACTCCCTCTTGGGAAGGGAAAATGATTGAGGTCCTGATAATAGTTCCTGGGCTGACCTGCACCTTGGGAGGCTAGAGTTATGTCACCTGCTGACCACTATCCAGCTTTGTGGACTAAGTTGAATTCGCACAGCTGGTTTTGGAGCTCACTGAAACATATCCAGGGAAATTTTTAACTCCATTAATTTTTAGCCACACTTTAAAAATATCTTTAGCTTTCCTACTCCCTTTTCTCCATCATTTTTTAAAAAATATTTTTTAATTCTTTATTTATTTTTGAGAGAGACAGACAGAGTGCAAGCAGGGGAGGGGCAGAGAGAGACACACACAGAATATGAAGCAGGTTCCAGGCTCTGAGCCATCAGCACAGAGCCCGATGTGGGGCTCAAACTCATGAACCAAGAGATCATGACCTGAGCTGAAGTCAAATGCTCAACCAACTGAGCCACCCAGGTGTCCCCCTCCACCAATTTATTTCTAAATTTATTGAAATGCCCAAGTCTCTGTCCTTCATTCTTTCTTCAGTCTCTTCCTGTCTTTACTTGTCCCTCTCTATCACATGCCTCCCTCCGTCAGCCACTCTTGATCACTACCTCAACTCTGATTTCCACAGGTTTTCAGTGCGACCACCCCATCAACAGGAAACCCCAACTCTGACTAGCCAGTCTCTCTGAATTTTCCCCCATAGTCTGAGGTCTGTGAGCACCTGTGGACAGCATCACTCGCAGATTAGGGCCCCTAAACATTCATGGTCTCCAGCCTCCCTGCCACCTGGCAATCCTGCTGCGAGCCGGTGGCCCACCTCTATGCCTTCCCGTTAAAAATGGTTCCAAAGCTGTATGTCAGGATTCCTCACTGTTATATTTTACCCCACATCTGTGTCCGAAAGTTCCCTAAACTACAATTTCATAAAGGAAATAGAGGGTTTAGTAAGAGCTTCCTGATCCCGGCTCCCTTTTCCCAGTAACTCCTCACTTACCACCACCTGCTCTGGTCACTCCCTTACTGTCACTTGGCCAAGGAATCTCTTATCCAATCAAGGACTGACCTTCACCTTTGTGCTCTGGGGCCTTCTCCTTCTGCCTCTTAAGGAACTGTCCCCACTCAGTGTGGACCTCCGGCCTCTCCACTCTACTCACTGGTCCACTTCAGCCTATTCATGAGTCCCTGTGAATCCCCATCTCAGAAACTTTCCCGACAGACCTTCTTCTCTGCCCAGCCTTTTGCCCAAGGCATTTGTTTCAGTTCTCATGTGTTGTCATCTAGAAGTGCTTCCACCTCCTCATCGCTCCCACAGGGTCTCCATGAGATCGCTCCATCTCAGATCCCGAGTGACCACTGGCTTGTCGAATCTCCTGAATTCCATGGCTTATCTATCTCATGTGAACCCACAGCAGGATTGACCATCATGACCTACCCCTCCTTCTCAAATACCAATACATTTGACACCTCTTTTTCTTAGACTTCCTTTTGTTTTTCTGACTCTTCTTCCCTCTTCCTCTACCTTTAATATTGGGGTTCCTGAAGGTTCCATCCTAGATCTTTTCACTCCTATTTTTAGCGGATGATCTCATAACCCCTCCTTCAAACTACCACCCTCCTGGCTCCAGATTGAAGTATCTTCCATATTATTTCACAGTTTCTACATGAGTGCCCCACAGTAGGTTGACATTAGACATGTCTAAAATGAAACTCACACCCCCTTTCCTGCATCTTTGATCCCCACATCCCCTGTACTACGCCCATATAATGACCCCTCCCATTCCTCCCCACCCACATGTGGTGATCCCCTTCTCTGCATTGCGCCAATCTTGGTATATGGCACTATCAGGTTACCCAGTCTAGGGACATCAACCCTGACTCCCCCAACTTCTTTCACATCCCAAATCAGATCAGTCTCTAGTCCTCGCTGATCTTACCTCCTACATTCTGCTTGAAACTACCTCTTCCTCCCTATTTTCACCATCACAGCCTTGCTTCTGTCCCTCACCATGTCTTCCATTTGTAACAGTAGCCCTTTTACTGGTTTCACTCCTCTTTTTGTGACCTTGCTAATCCAACCCTATTGAGTTTTTTGACGATGTGAATAAGATCTTGCTTTTATGCTCAGGAATCTACCCCCAAATCCAAGAGCACACTGTATAGTCTGTATGTTAGCCAACTTGACAATAAATTAGATTTAATAAAAAAAAAAAAGGTCCTGCGCTTATGGATATTAACATAACACAACTCTCATCTCTCCCCTTTCTACTTGTTGAACATTCATTCCCCGTTACATCAAAGCTGAAATCTTCCCCACACACCCAGACTTGTTCTTTCCTGCACCCTCAACACATACTGTGCTTCTGCTCGCAGAGCGCTTTGCTTGTCTAGTCATCATCTCAGTCCCCAGGTCCGGTGCTTTTCCAAAGCATCTCAAGTGCTACTTACTAAAGGAAGCCTCTCCCAGCACTGTGAGTCAGAGCCCCTGTGTTTTGCAAGCACTAGTTTACTTGGTCAGGCAGGGACGCCACAATTACCAGCACATCCCTGGATGCACGGCTGGGACACTCGGCATGGTGACACGCAGCATGACTGCAGTCAAAGCCAGACTGACATTTCACAGTTTGTTTTCTATTTTAACCCACCTCAATCTCCCTTTGTATGCTGCACGAAGACGTTCTTACAACCTGACTTCTAGCCGACAGGAGAAGAATAATGAAGACTTCATTATTCCCAAGTAAAATTTACTGGCTCACTCTCCTTCATTCTAATTATTTTTATAGCATTTCTATTCATTTTGGGGGGACAGCAAGTCTTAAAAGCTTATTCTTTCTGGAGAAAACAAGTATGGGACTAGTAGAAAATATTATAACGAGAATCTTTTATGTCCTGCCTACACATCATCGGACTGGCTGGTGACATTTTCTTTATGTGTATACATACCTTCTGAGGACACCTAAGGGCTCATGTTTTAATGTTTTTATCATTTTCCTGTTTTTCCCTTTTTCATTACCCCCTTATAGAAATTTCTGACGATGTTCTCTCCAGGATTATTGCAAATTCTGAGTGTCATTAAAACTATGTTTGAACCCTGTATTTATTTTTTTATATAATTACTTATTTCAGAGATTTTAGCATTCCCAGAACTGAACATTTTTCACTATTTTTCTGAATCATTTTTTTGGTCTATACGAGGAATTTAAAAGCCACTGACTCATCCTGATGCTTCGTCACTCAGAGTTGGCTGAAAGGGGTCCCCACAAATAGTTGACAAAGATGTGACATTTCTTAACTATCAAGGTAGAGAACAAAGAATGAAAGCCATTTTTCCTAACAAAGAAAAGAGAAAGTGGAAAATAAGTATTGAGATAGCACCATAGACAGTCCAAGCATATTTACCATGCTTATTTACATTAATCCAACCGGAAATACTGTTGAAAGAAGAATTTTTCACACTACCTTATATATCTGGGGCTGAAACACATCCATTTTGTTTTGAAATATGACCATTTTAATGGCTTTTTTCCACATAACTCCATTTTTGCTCTTTCTTCCTCTTGTAGGGAATTGGTTCATTCACTAGTTTACATTACTTTGGAGTGGTATGTTCATACGATATGCACACATATGCACACAGATATATGCCTTAAGGTGAAAATTTTTTCTTACACCTCATGCTATTCTGTTGAATGTTGAGTTCACTTCTTCAATCCTTTCATGTTGATAAACATTTATGTTTCAAACATTTTGTCATTACAGACGGTGCTGTGGAAGATAATACTGCACATATGTCACTTCACAGGTATGTAAGAATCCCTGTAGAATATTTTCAGAACTGAAATTATTTGATCAAAGGCCATGTGCATTTGTAATTTTGGTATATATTTCCAGATTGCTATTGCTCAAAATAGAAATACATGCCTGTGTCTCTATCTATCATCTATCTATCTATCATCTATCATCTCTCCATCTATCTATCCATCTATCTGTCAATCATCTATCTATCTATCAATCATGTATAAATGTATCTATCTATCTATCCTCCTATAATCTATCTATGGTATATTTCCATCAGCAGTATAAGACTGGTTGGCTTTTATAGGGGTTTTGAATTTTTGTGGTGAGAGGAATGATTGAAAATTCTTCCTTTCCCAGGGCTTCTATCAGGGTCTGTGGTCTAGAGGGAGAAGACAGTGAGGGGAGAAGGGAGTGTGTTAAATCCCTTGTACAGAAGTAAGAATTACAAAGTTCATTGAATTATTTATTTTTTGAAGATTTTATTTTTAAATAATCTCTACACCCAACATGGGGCTCAAACTCACAACCCCAAGATCGAGTCACATTCTCTACCAACTGAGTCAGCCAGGCACCTCAAGACTTACAAGGTTTAAAATATTGTTCATTAGGGTGCCTGGGTGGCTCAGTCAGTTAAGCATTCAGCTCTTTATTTCTGCTCAAGTCATGATCTTGTGGTTCAGAGTTTGAGCCCCACATCAGGCTCTGTGCTGACAGTGCAGAGCTTGCTTGGGATTCTCTCTTCTCCCTCTCTCTGCCTCTCTCTCTGCCCCTCCCCAGCTTGAGCTCTCACTTTCTCTCTCGCCCTCTCTCTATCTCTATAAATAAAGTTTAAAAAAATAATAAAATAAAAAATAAAATGTTGTTCATTGCATAGCAGTGCTCTTGACTCTAACTTGATTGTGTGGTGAGTTTGGTCCGTACGTTACATGTTGCATGTTCTAAAATAATACTGAATATGTTTCTATGAGCTATATATTGTTAATTCAACTTTTAATTTTAAAGTAGTTTTAGGGTTCATAAGAAAGTTGCAATTTTACAAAAATTGCACAGATTATACACAGTTTTCATATAGTCCACATCGTTCCCCTATTTTTAACATCTTACATTTGTATGTGTATTTGTTAAAATTATTGAACCAATGTTGATACTTTATTAATAACTAAAGTCCATACATATTAAATATTTATTTAATTTTTAACACTTTGCTTTTTGTTGTTGTTGTTTTTTTCTATTCCAGACACTCTATCCAAAGTACCACATTCTCTCCCACCATTTTGCTTCTTGAAATAACTTATCAATCTCCAGATTGAAATCTCATTGCCCGCTGATGACCCACTTCTCAAATGGAGGATTCTATGGTTTGTGTGTTCATGTCCCACCAAGTTCATACATCGATAAGCCCAAGGTGCCAGTATCGGAACGTGGGACTTTTGGGAGGTGGCTAAGTCATGAGAGCATGAGCTCAGTGCCCTTCTAAATGTGTTCTTGGAGAGTTAGCCCCTTCTACCATGGGAGGGCACAACCTGAGCCTGTGACTCAACAGAGGGCCCTTCCCCGTCTGTGCCGGTGTCCTGACCTCAGTTCTCCAGCCTCCAGACTGTGAAGAATAGTTGATGCTGTTTATAAACTATGCAGCCTGTGGTAGTTTGTTCTAGCAGACTGACAGAAGAAGACAGAGGATCGTTTTCCCCACTCCCACCATCTCTGAGGGGGGCTCCCCTTGCCTCAGTGAGCTGTCTCCAGACCATTACTCCATTTCTAGCTTTCACAAGCCCTACTCCTGTGAGACTAACACCATTAACCAGCCTTACCTCCCCCTCGCTGCTGCCAACACTGTCCTCCTGGCCACTTTATTCATTAAAAGTTGTAGCTTCTGGAGCCCTGGCTTCTTCTATATTCCTACATCTACATCATACCTCCTACTTATATCCCTGCAAGATTGTTGGATTCCAACACCCACAAAGATGTACCACCCACGACCCACATGGATGTGCTGTTCACACCTTGACTTTGAAGCAACATGCCTCCTCATGTTCCATGACCTCTCTTACAATGCACTTCAGCCACTTCAGCCACTCTCTCCTAAGGTCTTCCATCAGAAAATAATCAATTCTGGGGCACCTGGGTAGCTCAGTCTGTTGAGAATCCAGCTTAGGCTCAGGTTATGATCTCATAGTTCATGGGTTCAAGCCCCACATCAGGCTTTGCACTGACAACATGGAGTCTGCTTCTCTGTCTCCCTCTCTCTCTGCCTCTCTCTTTGCCTCTCTCTCTCTCTCTCTCTTTCTCTCTCTCTCAAAAAAAAGATAAACAGTAAAAAAATAAAATTATTAATTCTGATATTTCACTCCCCAGCCACAAGTTTCTAAACACCAACAAATTTTGGTCAAGGATATTCTACTGAGAAAATTCTGAGCCTTAATGTAATTTTTAGCTCACTCAACCTTTTCATCTTTTCACCATTCCTTTGGCTTTCCCTTCTCTCTTTTTCAATTTTTTAATTTTTTTTTTTTTGAGAGAGAGAATGAGAGAGAGACAGAGCATGAACAGGGGAGGGGCAGAGAGAGAGGGAGATACAGAATCTGAAGCAAGATCCAGGCTCTGAAATGTCAGCACAGAGATTGAGGTGGGGCTCAAACCTGCCAACGGTGAGATCATGACCTGAGCTAAAGTTGGATGCTTAACCGACTGAGCCACCTACGTGCCCCAGACTTCCCTTCTTTCATTGTACAACCTAGGGTCATCATTAAAAATCCATCATCTTCTATCAACTCCCTTCCCTCTTTTTTCCTGCCTGGTACTTGAGCCCTCCAGCCTGAATGAACATTTCTGTCTGGCATCTGCATCCTTCTTGGGAGCAGCTAAACATTTCTAGAGAAAAGCCCACAGCCTGCCAGCTAGGTATCTCTTCAATGTCTTCATCTCAAATTTCATATGGGCACAATTACCTTGTACATCTACCTTCATCTATACTCCTTGGTCTTCCCCTCATGTAGGTGGGATTTTATAAATTTCCCTTCCTCACACCCCTAGGGGATAACCTTGCCTCATACTTCACAGAATGAATAGAGGTCACCAGATGGGAAACCTCTTACTCTTCCCTCCCAACCCATAAACCTGCCCACATTTGCAACCCTCTTCCTCTCTCCTCCCATAACTGATAAACTGGTCCTTCTTTTATCAGAACCCGATACTCCCAGGTCTTCTTAACATTGTATTGCTTCTTCTGCTGTCTTCTCTTTTGGGTATCAGCAGTCTCCACGCTTTTCCAGATTATGCCTGACAGCTTTGTAAACATGTTCTAGTATTGTCCTCTATAAACAAAATGAAACAAAGCCCCACATCTCTCCTTGCCATCTGTCTCTCTTTGCAGACCCATTTCCCCTACCCCCTCATGGCTAAGTTTCTCTAAATAGTCGTCTACAAGGGTCTCCCACACTTTCACACCCTCCATTTGCTCCTCAACTGACCACAATCCAGTGTGTGTCCTTCCTGCTTCTTGAAAATTATTCTTTTCAAGACAGTCTCCATGTTGCTCTAAAATGGTTGCTTTTTGGTTTTCACCCATTGTAATTGACCCTGTTAACAATCTTTTTCTCTTGGCTTCTGTGACATCACTCCCTCTTGGTTCTAGGATATTTTTGTGTGTGTGGAGGCCCCCTACTTACTGTTAGGGTCTTCTTCATCTACTCCACCTTTAAATGGTGAAGTTGAAGGGCCAAATCTTGGATCATTTACTCTTCTCCCTTAAAATTAATTATATGCCTAGAAGACAACCTCCATTTCCAAGGGCTCAGATCATAACCCTATGATTCTGACTGCATTTAACCCTCACTGAAGTTTTTCCCAATAAATCTCTTGCATGTCTAATTCCATCCTGGAACCTACTTCTTAAAGACTCTGAACTAACCCAAAAGATGGGAGGATGAGTTATGCGTCTTCAACAAAGCTATGATTACTCAGACCTTAAGAAAACACCATTGGAATCTTAACAAAAAGATGGATTTTAGGGACGTCTCATAGTGAGGATTTGGGGAGGCAGGCTGCTACACCTTGACTGAAATGACAGAGGTAATGTGAGTCACATTACACTCATGTACTCTTGTGCAAGGAACACAACACACACTGGTGAGCCACACAGATACTAGTGAGCAGGTGCAGCCAAAGCCAAAAATGCTGGAGGGAAGAAATCATTTTTCCATATCCTGGGTTTTAAGGCATCATTGGGAAGAACCACATATGTGCCTTGAAAAGGCAAAGCAACTGAAATCTGGGTGCGACAAAGAACACAGATCACTGGGAGGCTCTAAGTTTAAGATGTTGGTGCCACACCTAGGTAGTTGGTGGCAGAGGGAATGGAAAAAGCCACACACTGGGTATGAATAGTTAACAAAATGAAATGGACCATTTTTAATGTATGTCCCATTTAGCGCTGTCCCCNTCAGTTTCCCCTTCTCAAGTGCCATATGATGCTGTGCTCACCTAGGACATCAGGCTAAGGCTGAATCAGGTTGTAGGGTTCACTCATGTTCACTCACGTAGAAATGCTTGTCACATAGACAAACGAGCTTGTGTGTGTCTGTTAGTTTCAGGTCAACTTTGAATGGTGCAGGACCTGGAAGCCCAACAAAATGGGTAAGAAGATAACCTCAAGCACTGTTCTCAGTGGGTAGCAGCCCATTTTTAAGCATGTCTGGACGTGATCAGTTACTCAGCTGATGAGTGTAGAGGAAGAAGGCTCTACAGCCGGATCCCATGCAGATCAGAGAACTTCCCACAGATGCACAGGCTGGGCCCTGCCCCAGAAGGCAGGGAGCCCAGGTGGAGAGAGTGGATCCATTGCATTCGCTTAATAAGAGCCCCTTCAGAGAAGATCAGAGAAAAGCTGAGAGCTCGCCAGGCCCAACCACACCTCCTGCTCTCAGGGCTGTGTCTCGGCTGTGTGGTTTCAGTTAAAGGGCACACGCTTCACCCAATTTATTCTCAATATGGCAACCTTCCCCACTGCTATTTTGATTAAGGACTTCGGTGGAATCAACCTTTACAGGTGAGGACCTCACTAGATAAAGCTGACTCAGTGTTTTTCTATCACGTTCAATGTCAAATTCCAGAAGAGCTCGACTTTTCCCTGTGCGGCCCCTCTCCCTAACACAGTCTGGGCAAACCCAAACCTCCACCAGTTCAGAACTCACTTTGACCACCAGGCCTGCCCCAGGTTCCCAAACGTCAGGGGCTCCTTATTTCCTCATAAAAGCCCGACGTTCACAATCAAGGAATGACGCTCCTCATGACATTATTTCCGCTCTCATTTCTACCTCTCGTTCCTACCTCCCCCTCTACCAGATCTCTGTTCCAGACTCACGAATCCATGTGTGAGCCTGCAAGCGTGGGCCCCTCTCTCAAACAGGTACAGAATCCTGGTGGGTGCGGCTCGTGCCCTGCCCAGTGTTGTGAAGCTGATACACAGGCAGCTTTGAGTCTGCGGACACCCCTTCTCAGGCGAGGCCATTCGGCGGCTGTATCCGCCTGTGCGGTACACTGGCCTCCGCGATTGGCACATGCAGGTCAGCTCTCCTGGGGTGGGACTGGGACCCGTTCCTACTGGGGAGGCTGAGGCTGAGTGGCAGGTGCTTCTCTGCACCTCTGAGGGTGATGGTCCCACAGGGCTGACTGCTGGGGGAGGGGTCACAGCGGGTGTCCACAGGCAGTTTCTGTGCCCTTGTGACACGCACATTGACCATGACCTTAAAAGCACACGCACCAGGGCCATCCCACTAACAGCATATGTACCACGGCCATCGTTCTCCAAGCACCGCCCATAAGCTTGTGCTCAGGGACTTTTAGGCAGGAAGGACCAAAATGCATTTGGTATAAAGTGTGTCCTCTCTCTTCTCCTATGATTTTTTTAAAAAATATTCTCAAAAATTTAGGCTGTGGGCACAGTACATGCCCAGTGATTTCTGATTTTGTGTGCATGCACGTGCGTGTGGAAAACCCAGCAGATTTTCAATACTCAAACAATCTAAATCTACAATTTAAACAGATTGGGTAATATTCGGATCCCATACTCCATGTATATGAATGATAAGCTTATCAGCGTAAATTAAACATATTTATTTTTGAGGAGGGCCTCATCATTTTAGGAATACAAGTTTTAATGGATTAAAGAGTGATTTTACCTTTGAGGAGACTGGGTGGCTTACTTGGATAAGTGTCCAACCTCGGCTCGGGTCATGACTTCATGGGTTCAAGCCCCATGTTGGGCTCTGTGCTGACAGTTCAGAGTCTGAAGCCTGCTTCAGATTCCATATCTCCCTCTCTCTGCTCTGCCTCTCCCTCACTCAGTCTCTTTATCTCTCTCAAAAATAAATAAACATTAAAAAAAATAGGGGCATTATTTTTGTCTGTGTTTCTGACCCAATGTGGAGTTTTGATTATACCACACAAATCTTAGTATTGATCTTTCATGTGATGAAAATCAGAATGCCTTTTCTCATACATTTTCAGTGTTAGTGATGACTGTCTAAAGCATGTAAATAAACAGCATAATAGAAAGCAGTGATACTTAAACTGAGAACCCAGTGGTTTCTAGTTTCTCCAGAAACATTTAAATTTAATTTTGTAATTTCTGTATAAAATAATCAAAAAATTCTAAACAAGCTACAATTTAAAGGTGAATATCTGATCCCATATTATATACACAGGCAAAAGCAAGGTAAGTTCATCAGCACACATTAAACATCTTTGTCCCTTTGGGGGTTTTTCATCATTTTAGGAGTGAGAGTTCAGTAAATTTAAACAGTACAGCTACTAGGGCACCTGGGTGGTTCAGTCAGTTAAGCGACTTTGGCTCAGGTCATGATCTTACTGTTGGGTTTGTGAGTTCGATCCCCACAGTGGCTGTCTGCTGTGAACACAAAGTCTGTTTTGGATCTTCTGTCTGCCTCTCTCTCTGCCCACCCCCCCCCATGCTCCCCACTTCTCAAAAATAAATAAATTTTAAACAGCTACCTGTTTCATGTTTCTGAGCCTCTGTGAATTTTTTATTATAATATGTTTATGGGAATATTAATCACTTTTGTAGTGGAAATCATAACTGTATTACATGTTTTTAACTTTAATGATTACTGCCTAAAGCATTTAAAGACAAGAAACCAGAATTCTGAGGCCCCTGGTGGCTCAGTTGGCTAAGCTTCAGACTCTTGACTTCAGCTCAGGTCTTTATCTCAGGTTGTGAGATGGAGCCCTGAGTGGGGCTCTGCACTGCTGACATAGTGGAGCCTATGTGGAATTCTCTCTCCATCTCTCTCTGACCCTCCCAAGGATGGCACATTGTGTCTCTCTCTCTGTCTCTCTCTCTCAAAATAAATAAATGAACTTAAAAAAAAAGAAACCAGAATTTTATAAAGTACCAATTCTTAGTTTTTTACTACTGATTCTGTATGCTCAGCTATAAACTATGAATTATTAACACATTTCAGTGAAAGTTGTTGCAATTAATTAAAAATTTAACACCTACAAAGGCACCCAGGTACTGGCCACCGATCAACCTTTGTTCCCTCCTTCTACATTTTAACTCCTTTCCTCTTCTTTCCTCTCTATTTCCTTCATTTTCTGTAAAATAGTAGGTAGTGCAGTATAGCTTACCATCCTCCATCCATACATAACATTCCGTAAATGAACACAATCATGAAGGATCTGCTCTCCTTTCTCTTATCTTGCCTCCCCTTCCCTGGGGCCCCACGTCTACTCTGCCTGTGACTTTTCTGCTCCCATTAGCTTCCCATTCTTCTGTTCAAAATGGGGGGGAACGGTTTTGCAGGGCACTTGGGTGTGTTTAAATCCTGCAACTGCCCTGTCCGCGCAGGTGCACAGCAGGGTGAACACTGTGTGGCCAAGACCTCCCACTCCCCCATCCCTTCACCCCAGAGCCCCATCAGCCAGGCCACCAGGGCTCTGGGCGGGGGGAGGGGGGGAAGGGGTGTCAGATGTGTGCCACTGAAGCCCACCAGAGGGTGTTTGGGGTAGAAGAAGCTAAGGAACACTGGAGAGGGCCGGTTTGTGCGGGAAGTGCTTCCTGAGCCCCCTTTGTCCTGAGATGGTGCTGGTTCTTTCCCTCAACGTCATAGGTTTTCCAGGTTCTACACATGATCTTAAAAGCAAAAGGGAGTTTTGCCAAAGGAAGTGAGGCATAATGGAACGTGAGCGCATGCTGGCCAAATTTCCACAAACATCTTGGTCTAATTGACAGATGGTTTTGAAAAGCGATTTAAAGGAAGTGCATCCAACGATGCGCTTGTTTCCGTGTGGATCTACACATCTGTTTTAGGGCTTTTCTAGCTAAGGCCTCATTAAGACCAAATATCCAATAAGCTGAACCAGAACCAAGATTTTAAAATATAAAGAAGCAGGGGTGCCTGGGTGGCTCAGTGGTTAAGTGATTGACTTCAGCTCAGGTCTTGATCTCACCGTCTCTGAGTTTGAGCCCCATGTTGGGCTCTGTGCTGACAGCTCAGAGTCTGGATCCTGCTTTGGATTCTGTGTCTCCCTCTCTGTCTGCACCTTCCCCACTCACAATTTCACTCTCTCTCTCTCAAAAATGAATAAGGAAGTCTTTCAAACATTTCAGTCACACTAAAAATATCAGTATACTTGTAATCACTTATAATGGAAAAATCATGTTTTTCATGTAATTAATATAATAATAGTAATTAATATAAATATAAAGTAACTTTAAGGAAAATTAAAGCAGGGTTGGAGGCAGTTCAGGGAGAGAAAGGGAGGGACATAGAAGTAGAAGTATTTCCAGTTTCTCTTCTTCTTTTGTGTACAGGCTGGTTGCTCCCTCTACCTGGTCAGCCTCCTTCCTTCACCTGCATAAGCTCTCCTCAGCCTTAAGGTACATCAGGGTAGACCAAGGTACAGAGGGGTGTCCTGGTCATTGCAGACTTAGTTGTCCACCCTCATGTTTTTCCACAGCGCCATCTGCCTACGACTGTCACCGCATGGTCCCAGGAATGTGCAAACCCATTTCATATCTCCCTCAGGTACGGTGACCCCCACCCAGAGGAAAACTTGTTCTATTTACTGTTGAAATTGCAGAACCTTGCTCTGGGTCTAACAAATCACAAGCCCTCATTAAAATATTTTTTTTAATGTTTTATTTATTTCTGAGAGAGAGAAAGAGACAGCATGAGCAGGGGAGGGTCAGAGAGAGAGGGAGGCATAGAATCTGAAACAGGCTCCAGGCTCTGAGCTGGCTGTCAGCACAGAGCCCGATGCGGGGCTCGAACCCAGGAACTGCTAGATCATGACCTGAGCCGAAGTCGGACGCCCAACCCACTGAGCCACCCAGGCGCCCCCACAAGCCCTCATTTGATTGATTGGTAAATCAGTGAGGATAAAGTATAGGAAAATGTTAGATAGAAAGAAATAAGGAAAGGCATAGTAATAAAATTCGCTTCCAGACTAGGAAACATGCGTAGTGATGTCACACGATTGAGAACATTCCAGTGGGGAATCTTCTTCTCCCTTCTTCTCTTGTAGCAATAATGGCCCCTTCTCAGAGAAACCACAGGGTGGGGCCAAAGAACCCACCAGCCTCCAGGATGAGCAGTGGCCAACTTCATGGGCTGGTCAAGGTGAGAAAACTCTTTCTGGCTCCTTATAGGACAAAGATTTTGTGGTCTAACTGAAGTCCACTTTCATTTGTCTTTACCAGTTCTCTTACAAGTAGTCACGCATGTTTAGTTTAAATGACAAAATTTATAAAAGCCCTGAGTACAGTAAGTTGCCATTTAATAGCTTATTTTGTTATAATAGAATTCGTTGCAGATATCTGGCCTGGAATTAGTTGACCCTTGTATCCCAGAGAGCCAAGATAATTCTGCCTATCCAAGTAGCAGTTATTCTTTGTTGTATCCACCTGCTCTGTGTCTCACTCAGTGCCTGGGAGTGTGGTGACCAGGGATGGATGGGGATTGGGAGGGAGAGAGCAGGTAACTTATTCTTACACATCTCTTTATTTCTATTCCAAACATTTCAAGGCTTCTGCCTACCTCCTGCCCATTTTCAACCTCCTCCACCTCTTGTAATATCTGTTCTCTTGGCTGTCCTGAGGCCCCATTTTTGTCTCCCATCTCCACTTTCCTCAGCCTAGCTCTTCTTTGCACAGATCCACCCATAGTTAAAATTCATCTGATAATTGCTAATTCTTAGAAAAGGGAAAATGGACATATGCTCTGCCTTTTAGATTTCCTAAGACCATCCCACAACTACTTAGTGAAAGAACTGGAAACTTTATATTTATCTCTGGGCTAGAGATAGTCTATCTCCAGAGAACCAAAGGGGTCTCCACCAAGTCAGTGAACTCAAAGCCTGCCTTACTTCTTTAAAGTCAGTGAAGCACAATTCATTGCCTAGTATCATCCAGAACTGGTCTTGTAAATAACACAATACTGAACTTCTGGTATAGAATGACCAAGAGATTAGATATACCCAGTCCCACTTATAGCTCCTTTATGGCTTTTTTGTCTACCTCTAAAGTTCATCGGATCTACTATTTAGGGTTCACTGAATCCAAATTTGGTATTTTATCCATTCAGTAATAAATTTGCTGTAAAATTTTGACCAGGGCCAGCTATAAGCAGCCAGGTGGGTTGAGCCAGGAATATCTGAGGATATGGACAGTGCCCAAGATGGTATTCACCACAAAGACCAAGGAATTGGGTAGTAAAACTTAAATTTACCTGATATTGAGAGCAAGACCTCTCTGTTCCTGCCTTAAGACTAGACAACATGGCAACACGGCCTTGACTGTCTGGTCTTTGGCTGAGAACCTCTTACTCTGCCATGCCTAACAGTCCTTTTGAGGAATAATTTTGGTTTTTCTCTCTTTCCCTTCCTGCCCTCTGTACCTCATTTCTACATATGCTTTACATTAGAAATAATCTAACATATTGGCTGCCCATGGGAAATATCTCTAGATTTATTCATTTATTGATGGAGCAGGTCAACTGGAAATTTAATCTAATATATATTGAAATGGAGATAATAAGAATGGAGACCTTTATTACCATATATCACAGGAATTGTATCCCAGCCAAGCTCATTTATTTGGAGATCTCTGCCATTGCATGCTTTAAAAAGTGAGTATTAGGTAAAATTGAATCAGCATAATAATAATATTTCTGCTCATGTCCTTCTTCATTTCTAGTCTACTACACAGCCCTTGCAATCATGTAATGGGATTATATGATACAATTTGGATTGCCTGGATTTATTTCTGTTTGCCCCCAAGAGGCTATCTGACAAATACTGAGCATGTATTTCTGGAGAGCAAACAGACTACCTTTATCAGTGATGGGCATTTTGTAATGTAAATTCATTATCAGGGAATATAAGATCACATTAAATATATAGAAAATAATCTTCCTGTTTAAGAGAAGCTGAATTTCCTCTCTCAAAATATGTAAAATCCCTACCTTATAATAGTTTTTTTTTACCACAGAACATAGATAAACATTAATATTTCTACCAAAGCTCACCTTGTATTTATTCTATTGTAATATAAGTTCCACTTTTGTCCAAATAAGTTTAACTTTACAACTAATAAATTAGTCCCAATGGTTTCCTCTTTCCATTACCTGGCACTAGTCAGTCCTCCCTCTTCTCATGGGCACCCCAATATCCTGGAAACCATGTTAGACTCAGACTTAAATAGTTGACTTTCTAGGCTGCCATAGTTCCATTTATGACCTAGCCCTTCAACTCTGTAATTCTACAGTGGAAAGAGATCTGTGAAATCCACCTAGTCCTTGTTTACCAGAAAAAGCTGAAACTAAACGTCACAAATGAATTGCCCACATAAAGAAATACAGCCACTTTGAATGTTTAGCATAAATTCTTTCCTCGAGTTTCTTCTCTCTGGTCATTCCCTCTGTTAAGCAAATGACCAGGGCAGACCTTTCCACCTGAGGGCCGCCTACCTTGGAGAAGACCTCTGTGACCTCAGAGCGCTATGACCAGCGGCACAGGGGGCGTCTCAGCAGCCAGGGCTTGGGGCTCACCCAAGACTCAGCTCACTCTGTCGTCGTCCCACCTGGAGCCTTTCCCACTCCTCATGTCCTTGTCCATCTGTCACCATCCCCAGTGGCACTTCAAACGGAAGCCCACACGAGAGTCTTGCTGGGGTCCCTGGTCACAGGTGTAGACCCACATCCATCGCAAACCAAGTCTCCTCAAAAGCAACTCACCCAAAACATGGCCTTCAAAGGTTTGGGAAGGTCCTCCAAGGCCTAGGTACCTACAGCGACAATTCAGCGATAATTATCAGCATGCAAAACATTTTTATTACAACAGCAAGAAAAGTACATGGTTCACTTAATGTCTGGATCAAATGATGGAAAGCTTTGAATCTTCAAAATACTACTGAGAGGAATTGGAAAATCAGGAAGCATAAGAAGAGCCCCGATCTTGGAATCAAGTGTGTTCTCTGCGTGGCTCCCACACCTAAGCTTGCTGACACCAAGAACACCCAGGAAGGTCCTTGGCCTTGCCAGGACCTCGATGCGCAGTCGAGGGGGTCCACCTTTGATCACCAAGATCTGCTCCTTGAGCTGACACTGGGTGCTTGTGGAGCCTCCAGGGAGACTCAGCTATAATGAGCTCAAGGCACAATGACTGCCCACTGGAGGGACCAGAATCACTTGTCCCCTGAAGCCAGTCCTGGAAGTCCTGGGACACTTCGACCCCAGAGAAGTAAGCTGTTGTTTCTTCCCCTTCATGATTTTAGAAACACGTGGCCAGGAAGCCTGGCCAAGGTGCGCAAGGACACCATTAAGCCATCTGGCTCGCCTGGAACTCCCCACGGACTGACATGAGTCTGTGCACATCTGTGATGGCTGCAGTTTGAGTAGATGGTTGCAAACCCTCCCTGTGATAACCCTCCTCTGGTGTCACAACTACTCATGAAAACTAGTGTCAGTTCCTTGTCACCTTCACCACATGACGATTTTGCTACTTCAGTGACACCGGCCTGAAAACTCACACCATCTCTGAAAAACTACCATTAGCAATGTCAATATTTATTTGCCTTTCGGACCACCGCCATGTCCAGCATGAACGGTGACACGTAATTGGCAAAAAACTACTGTCAAAAAATAGTAAAAGATTAAATAGAATCACAATTAAGTCCTTCCAAGTAAAGTTCTCAGGTCTTAACTGTATTTGAAAATGTACCAAGCATATTTCATATTTTTTTCCTCTTCGGCTACAATGTCATTATCAGTTCTGAGGTTTGTCGCTAGTGGTCATCACCATCCAATGGAATTTCTAATAAAAATCCCTCATTTTTTAGTGGGCATCTTTCCCTTATATCCTTACAATATTGTCTGGTGGACATTTCACTACAACCTCTACTAATAATTTGGGTTGTGTCTACCACTTACTAAGTGTCTTGTTTATATACTTTATCTCCATTTCTAGGTTATGTTTCACTCATTCAAGTGTCTAGGGAAAGCAGCTGAAGCTCCAATGTTTCAGGGCTGAGTTTAGAATTCCCATGCTTCTCCTCAGTGTCCACAGCCTACATCGAGTTCACTTTACAGTACTGTTTAATATTCATGCTGGGGAGACACTACCCCCTTTCATTAAACTAGGTAACGTGCTTGAAGCACAAATGATGTGCTTGTACATGAATTTCAATACAGTGTTGATCTCTTTCTTCATGGGATAAGTGTGTTTCCAAATACACCAAATATCAGCCAAATTTTCAGTTGTCAATGTATCTGCTCCCTGACATTGCATCTATTAAATAATTAATATTTTTTGACCAAAACTTATATGTCCCTAGGGAGTTCATTTATTGAAAGACGTATCCTGTGAATTACTTAATCAGTTCACCCCTGGGAAGGAGCACCCATGCCTTGAGCTTACTAAACAGAGATGAAGATCTCACTAATTGGCATGGGCACGTTTGATGATCAGCTGAAAAGCCAAGTCATCTTGTCTCTCTTGAAATACTGTGAGCATGACTGACTAAACACTACAGCAGGATCGCTCATCCCCAAGAGATGGAATTAGGGTTGGTTTTACTTTTCTCTTTACGACATTCTGAAATGCAGCAAGCATGGCAAATCGACCATTTGGGGAATTCAGTTACCAGAGTTCTAATTGTCAGAGGACACTCAAGTGTCGGAAAACAGTCTAAGCAACTCCCATCTTGCAGAGAGCTGAGGCTGTGAGCAGACATGTCTCTAAACACATTAGTAACAAAGTAAACAACAAGCTCTCTATGAATTAGATATTGAATAACCTTGTACATACCAACTATCCTTTTAAGAAAACATGGGGGAACTAGGGAAACATTTAAGGAAACATGTAGATGACTTACATTCATGAATTTTTCTAATTGTGAAATATCTGTCTCACAAACATTTAATTCTCATTTATTTTATTATACTCACAAATTAGATCTCCTAGTATTATGTTTATCAATTGACAACTATATCGCGAGTGATATTGATAACCTTTTTAATTCTTTCCATCCCTATTAAGAAGTCATTCAGATTTTCATGCAATTGAATGAGTGTATATGTATGGGTACGTGTGTGCATATCTGTGGTCACAGATGCGTGTATATGTAATTTAATATATCTTTATATCCTTATGAAATGTATTTCATAGAGGTTTTCAAATTCATTGCAAAAAGTACTACATTTTATTCTCTTGAATTATGTTGTTATTCTGTTGTCTTTATAATTCTTAATAGTATTTTCAGTCTTTTTAAATAGCTATTTGGCTCAGGGAAATCTATGTAATCTCTCTGACCCTCAATCTTCTCCTTTATAAAATGGAATTGGTAATACTTCCCCATAAAGTGGTTGAGATTCAGTGCACATAAAATGCTCACACCATGCCATGCCCATGGCAAGCTGGATGTAATTCCCAAGCTGATATGTATCCTTTCCATGTCTGGCCAGGGAGAGTCCTTAGAGGTCTCTCTATGCAGCACCTTTCCTTGACCTTGGCATAGTTATTTGGATGCTGACAATGATGGATGCATATAGATCTCTCCCTTCTCTCTTCAGTGGAATGGGTTCTGGAACAACCAGGACAGAGTTCCTCTTATCGCCAAACAACACAACCAGGGTCTGGTTTGAGTGCTGGGGGTTTTCTCCATTGGGCACTGGGTGTGCCCAGGCAGATCACCCAAGTTCGGGCACCAGCCCCTCCTGAAACACCTTGGGAGGGATGAAGCAGCTTTGTGAGGGAGTCAGCCTAAGAGAACGATTTCTGTTCTTCTAGGTTTTGAGAATTTGACATTTGGCATTCCTACAGCAGCGTACCAGAGTTATACAGTGTGCTCTAAGTCTCTTCTTCTAGATGTAAATGGTCTTCTTCAAAGAAATTTAGCGTACACACTTCAATAATATTTATTATGGCTTTGAAAGCAAGTAAAACACTTAAACATAGATCAAATCTGCAGGAGCAAAAAGGAGCCAGCCAAAGAAGTTTGAATGGGGTTAAAACCTCTCCTTAACTACAAATCTTTTTGAATTTTATTCCCTCGCCTAGCACAGAGCACTCTGAGGATAGATCCACAAATTTTATTTTATTTTTGAGTCACATAAGTGTTCTATAAACTTTGGATCCTCCTTAACACTGCACTGTCCCTGTTGACTGAACTATCCGATAGCACTGAGCACATTGGCTCAAGGCCTTCAGCTCTGCAGAAATACTTTCCCTGCTCTGGTCTTATCTGTGGTCATGGACCTAGGGAGACAGAACAACGTGACTGCAGGTCGCCCTGGTCCCCCCACTGCCTCTGCAGTCTTGGGGACTTTTCCAAATTTTGTCATTCCTACAAACTTCCATGCCTACATTTGCATAATAATACCGATATTTGATAATAAAACAACTATTGATGTCACCACTCTATCAGACAGATACTGTAGTCCCCATCTTATAGGTGAGGGACCTAAGCTGGAGGTGGCAGAGCTGGGACTGAACCCAGGTTGGCCTCCTAGGCTGGGGGCTTTGAAGGGGACTGTCACGGTGCTTTCTCAGACAGACTGGACTGGGAATCAGCCTCTGGCTTCTCATAGGAAGCTATGTGTGCACAATGCAGTATGGAGGCCATGAGGACATTGTTCATATTGTATAAAAGAATGGTGAAGAATTTCATTCTTCTTTTTTTTTTTAATTTTTAACGTTTTATTTACTCCTGAGAGAGAGAGACAGTGTGAGCAGGGGATGGTCAGAGAGAGAGGGATATGCCAAATCTGAAACAGGTTCCAGGCTCCGAGCTGTCAGCACAGAGCACGGTGTTCGAACCCATGAACCATGAGATCATGACCTGAGCCAAAGTCAGACACCTAACTGACTGAGCCACCCAGGCACCCCAGGAATTTCATTCCTTTGAGGGACTGTGTCTACAGGCAGGCGATGGTCATACCATATATGAAAATAGAACTCTGACTCAGACCTCCTCAGCAACCAGCCCGGAATGATCAGCACCCAAGAACAGACAGCTTCCCTAAATTGTTGCATCTCCCTTGCAAGTCAGGAGCAAGCAGAGGAAGTCAAATATGTGCCTCAAACCAATTACCTAGGGCCCCACTTCTGGTTTGGCCGCCTCCAGCTTGGCCAGGCCAATCAGGACACCCCTGAACCCTTCCCTGTCTTTACCACAAAGTTTTTTCCCTCAACCCCTGTGTCTGCCTTGGAGTCTCTTCCAATCACATGTCATGGTGGCCAACTCCCTTGCCAACAGCAAGCCTATGCTTGTTCTTACCTGGGTTTCTTCATTTGCGCCCATGCCCTTGAAGAATAAGGTGTGAGATTGGAAGGCTAAGCCTTCCTCTGTTGGGCTGCCCTCGACGACTCAACAAACCAGGTACTTGGGTGGCAGTGTTCTCCCACCATGTTTCCACACAAGCAGAGCAATTTTGTCCTCAAAAGAGTAACTGTAGTTACTAAGGAGAGTCCAGCCCAACTAGCTGATGATGCTTCCCGATGATATAAATGAAGAGATGCTTCCCATTTTTGTTCATTCCCAGTGTCTCAGTAGTCCATGAATTGGAAAGGCATTTTCAAACTCTGTAGGTGCTTCATAGTACCTAAATAATTCCTGGCCACCCTCTCTGTGTGGCTTTACAAACATGCCCCTATACTCAAGTCATTGCCTGTTCTGATTCCTCTAGATTTTGCTGTCATCCAAACAATTGAGCAGTGGGTTATCTTGTATTATTTTACAACTGATTTGCACAGTTTGTTAATTGATTTCTGTCTGAGTCTTATCACTAAAACCACACGAGAAACCTCTCTAGAAGCTTAAAGAGAGTGAGGGAAAATTACCAACTTTAATTATGAAAAGATAAGAAGCAAATGATCATCGAACTTGTCACCTTGTGAGGTCACCCTGCAAAGAAGAAGAGAGGATGGGATGGGACCAGAAGGAGTGGTTTAGGATTTTATTATAAATATTATTATTATTATTACCCAGAANATTACATCAGACAGAAAGAATGGACTACCAATAACAGAGTTATAATGTATAGCTGCTTACTAATAGAAGTAACGGTGTTTTAACTGCATAACTTCCAAAAAATTTTTTAATATAATAAAGTGCAAGGAGTAATTAAATACTAAAATAAGTAATAAACTGAAAGACAACTGACTCAATGGAAAAATATATTTCCAAATGACATATCTGATAAAGGGTTAGTATCCAAAATCTGTGAAGAACTTATCAAGCTCAGCACACAAAAAAGCAAATAACCCAGTGAAGAAATGAGCAGAAGACATGAACAGACACTTCTCCAAAGAAGACATCCAGATAGCCAACAGACACATAAAACGATGCTCAACATCGCTCATCATAAGACAAATACAAATCGAAACCACAATGACATACCACCTCACACCTGTCAGAATGGCTAAAATTAACAGCTCAGGAAACAACAGATATTGGTGAGGATGTGGAGAAACAGGATCCCTCTTGCACTGTTGGTGGGAATGCAAACTGGTGCAGCCGCTCTGGAAAACAGTGTGATGGTTACTCAAAAAATTATGAGTAACCCTATGACCTAGAAATTCTACTACAAGGTATTTATCCAAAGGATGCAGAGACACTGATTTGACAGGGCACATGCCACCTGTCAAAGTTGGGCCCAAAGTTGGCTTCCTGTTGATTTGTATTTGAGCCAGTTTATTAATTAAGCACCAGTGTCAAGATAGGGTTCCTGGATTGAGGACGTCTGGGATACTCTGCCTCTTACAATAGGCCTGAGTATGGGCCCAAATCTACAAAGTTCAGTTTAATTGGTATCCTCTGTCCACCTTCGGGTGATTCAATACAGTGGACAGTCTGCACTTTGCCTGGAGGCAGAACCCTAGGGGAGACCAAGTGCAATCCCACATTTGTCCCACGGGGGCAGGTTCTGGGAGAACCAGCTTTGGCCCAGATCCCCTTCTCTTCCCCAGGCTGTACTTCCTGCCCCTAGGCCTCTATTACGGGAAATTGCCAATTTAGGGGCAGGGAACTGGGCTTTTCCAACATTAAATACCGTCATCTCGAGGGTCATCCTGAAGTCCTGGCCCGAGAGAGACAGCTCCTATCTTGGCAACACTGTGGTTTGCTTCTTCACTGATCTACTCCCAAGGCCTTAACATTCATCTATCAAGTCCTTTGAGGTTCATCCACCACAGGCATTGATGTGAGTCACAAGACACAACAGAAACACCAGAACAAAATGCTGTGTTTACAGCAGGATTTCCTGTTCTGTCCTCAGGATAAGCAGGGAAAGCAAAGAACTCTCACTTCCTCCACTTTGTCGCCTCGGCCGGCCCCACAGTGGGCATCTCTCACTCATCTTCGTCTCCCCTCAACTCCATGAGCCATTCTCTGCACCAGCGAGAATTTTCTGGTGCCAGTGACATACTCCCACTCTGGCTAATTCACCAAAGGGGAAATTTGTTGAAATGACTCAGGGTGATTGAACAATCAGTTTTCAGAAGGTCCAGAGCCAGAGAACACAGGCATCCTGGGAAATGGGACACAAGGACAATACCTTCAGGCTGCAGAGTTTTAAATATTTTATCCTTGATTTTCTCTCCCAGACAAGATTCAAGTTCCAGAAGAGCGAGCTTCTGATTGGCCCAGTGTAGGTCACATGCTACCCTCTGAACCCGGGAGGAGGAGCCAAGCTGATGAAAGCTCTTGTCATACGTGATCTGGAGAAGTAAGGTTGTTGATTCTTCCTGATTTGTCTGGGGTTTCCTGGCATTATCACTGAAAGTCCTGCCTCCTGGGAACCCCCCAAAGACCCATGAAAATTGGAGAAAGTAGTTCACCCTAGAAAGGGCTTGTTTCTCACTTGAAGACTGAGACTTTATTACCAGACAAAGGCAGAAGGAAAATTGAACTAAGCAAACCCAGCAAATACCCATGACGAAGCCCTCTTAGGATTCAGGTGGTGACATATGGGTGCACCTGGAAGAAGAGGTGTCCATCGTACATGGACTTGATTTGTCTTCTTTGCCTGGGAAGCCCTGGACTTCTGAATGTGAAGGGGGATTGTTAACTATGCAGGGACATCACGACACTGCCTTCTCCTCTGTGCTGTAAAGGAATGAATCTCCATGCTCATAACAGTGACACAGTGAACCTTTCCCCTGTGATCTTTTCTTGGGTCCTCCCACTCTGATTTTCTCTGATTCCAAAACCAATGTCCTTCCAAAGCATGGGCTTTGAGGACAGTATGTACATGCCCTGTGTCGCCCACGATCTATTGCTAACAAATTCAAGCTATACAAGCTCTAATTGAGCATTTAGTCAATAACAGGCCCAGAAAATCCTCTGCTGCTGCACATGTGACCAAGATCTAGACCATACCTCTGAGGGGTACGTAGTTGATTGGACTCAGTCATGGGAGCAATTTCTCTTGGGATCAGTTAATTTTGCTGTGTTCCTCACCCACAGCCACCACCTTCCACTTCCTGTAAACTTCCCTCCCGTGTGTCTCCAGTAGTCCAGAGGAAGGAGTTCCCAAGAGTAATTGAAAATCTGCCACCTCAGGGCACCTGGGTGGCTCATGGTTCGTGGGTTCAAGCCACACATCAGACTCTGTGCTGAAAGCTCAGAGCCTCAAGCCTGCTTCAGATTCTCTGTGTCTCTCTCTGTGCCCCTCCCCAATTTGTGCTCTCTCTCTCTATCTCTATCTATCTCAAAAATAAATAAACGTTAAAAAATCTGCCACCTCTTCTGTGATGCTCCTGGACCATTCTCTCTCTTTTTTTTTTTTTAATACTTTTAATTATTTCTGAGAGAGAGAGAGACAGTGTGAACAGGGGAGGGTCAGAGAGAGGGAGACACAGAATCTGAAACAGGCTCCAAGCTCTGAGCTAGCTGTCAGCAGAGAGCCCGATGCGGGGCTCGAACCCACGAACCGTGAGATCATGACCTGAGCTGAAGTCGGAGGCTCAACCGAATGAGCCACTCAGGTGCCCCTTCCTGGACCATTCTCATTTTCCTTAGTGCAGTCTATGAAGAAGGAGTGTTCCGTATGTATGTTGCATAATTAAATGGAATTTTTGCACCGTGATTAAAATTAACAGTGACTAATGGTGGTGCCTGGGTGGCTCAGTCAGTTGAGCATTTGACTCTTGATTTCAGTTCAAGTCATGATCCCAGGGTGGAGGGATTGAGCTACACATCTGGCTCTGCATTGAGCATAGAGCCTTTCTCTCTCTCTCTCTCTCTCTCTCCCCCCCCGTCCCTCTCCATCACCCTGTCTCTCAAATAAAAACAAAAATTAACAAGTGACTAGTACAGTACCTAATAGTGTAAAAACATCATATTTTATCAGAACCCTTTCCCATTTCTATCTTCTGTTTCATTAGAAATCTTGTTTGATATGTGCAGCCAAAGTAGACATTATGTGGGCTTCCAGAAACTCAAATTCCCCAAAGCCAAATCTGATTTCTATCTGATGGTGTTAATGACACCACAGAAAAATGAACAAGCCTCTCTTGAAAGTTAACTTACCCTCCTACTCTGAGGAGGTGGCTTGGAAACAGATGAGGTAGAACTTTTTATTTTAAGCGTCCAAGAGCAATTACTTACTTTAGCTCTTAAGTCTGGACTGTTGTTATTGTTGTTGTTGTTGTTGGTGGTGGTGGTGGTGGTGGTGGTGGTGGTGGTTTGGCTTGGTTTGGTTAATCGTTTTGTTTTGTTGTTGTTGTTTGGTTTTTGGTTTTGCCTAATCTGGAGGCTCCACAATTGTAGCAAATAGATCTTTATATTTTATGGTAACGTTATACTCTGAATCCTAAAGCCATGCCTATTCCAAAATTTCAGGAGATGTTCCAGTTTACCTTATTCTCTTGTTTTCTGTAGCAACAACATTAACCAGGGGCGCCTGGGTGGCTTAGTCGGTTAAGCGTCCGACTTTCACTTAGGTCATGATCTCGCGGTTCGTGGGTTCGAGCCCCGCGTCGGGCTCTGTGCTGACCACCAGCTCAAAGCCTGGAGCCTGTTTCAGAGTCTGTGACTCCCTCTCTCTCTGACCCTCCCCTGCTCACGCTGTCTCTCTCTCTCTCTCCTAGAAATAAAATAAAAACATTTAAAAATGTTTTAAAAAAAACATTAACCAGATATGACAGTGGTCAGCATCCATGACACGTCTCATAGACAGCCTCTTCTTGTGCCCTAACATGGCACAATGTTGAGTTGTTATCTGTTGTCCCCACTCTTGTTTCAGGAAATGTGACGATGCCTTGCACATGTCACTCCTAGGAGACCAGGGCAGGAGCTTCCAGGCTTCTTTGTACCTGAAAATACACATCAAGAGGATTTGATGAACAGGTGGAGTGTGGATGACACATGCTGGGTTTCCATTGCTTTTCAATGAACAAAAATCATCATTTGAGAAAAGTGGACAAAGAGCAATTAGCTGTCACATTTCCTCTGAGCCAAACAGGACTGCAGAAAGGAGATCCCGCAAAAGGATGGGACTCCGTGCTTTATCTTCACCCACCGCCTTACAGAGATCACCCGCCCCGCTCTGGGTCCGGCACTGGCCTATTTCTGGGGGTGTGAAGGCAAAGCAAATGCGGCTGCTTCTCTGGAGATACATCTACACATTCGCACGTTTTGGCAGAGCTAGACTTGGGAGTAGACGGAGCCCCTGAAATGCACAGTCTTGCTAGCCTGCCACGGTAGGCTATGCTGCAAAATAGTGTTTGAATTGTAAATATACCTCTTCTGAGGGCTGAAGAGTATTTCATGACGATGTAGATTTATAATGATAAAAGCTAGTAAGAGACTGTTATGCAAACTGAAATTTTCAGCTCTTACCGCCATCTGAGAACTGCTTCTGTAGGCGGGAAGATTAAGGGTGGGGGCATCCTAAATCTTTGCTTCTGTCTCTGCTACTTTGAAATCCCCTGTAGGTTTCCAAAGAGAGATCTTCTGTGTACTTTACTGCTTCTGGTCTCAAGTCTGTATTTCTTGATGGTAATTGTTCTTTTTGTGTGCGTGGGGAAAATGCTTAAGATCCAATCTCAGGAACCTTCAGGTATATAATACTGCATTACTAACCACTGTCCCCGTGCTATATTTAGTCTTACTTATTCAGAACTTATTCTTCTGATAACTACAAATGTGTACCCTTTGACCTATATCACTTGATTTTCCCTTTCCCCAGCAACTGCTATTCTATTATCTGTTTTTATGAAATTGGCTTTTTTTTTTTAAGATTCCACATACAAGTGATATCATACAGTAATTGTCTTTGTCTGGCTTATGTTAGCTTGATACCATCCAAATTTATTCATGTTGTCAAAAAACAGCAGGATTTACTTATTTAATGACCTAGTAACAGTTCCCTGTGTGCATGTGTATGTGTGTGTGTGTGTGTGTGTGTGTGTGTGTGTAATTACATTTTCTTTATCCATTCATCCATTGAAGGACATTTATGTTGTTTCCATACCTGGCTACGCTGAGCGCCATCATAAATATGGGAATGCAGATATTTCTTTGAGATCTCGGTTTCAGTTCTTTTCGGTGTAGACCCAGAAGTAGAAATGCTAGGTCACTTGCTAGTTCTATCTGTAATTTTTTGAGGAAGCATCACACTCTTTTTCATAACGGCTGTACCAGTGTGCCTTTCCACCAACAGTTTATAAGGGTTCCCTTTTCTCCACATTTCACCAACATAATTTTGTCTCTTATCTTTTTGTTAATAGCTTGATGTTAATGGTCCTTGAGTCTTGCACAGGAGTTCTGTGGAATTATATCTCTTTCTTTCAGATACATGAAGATTTGATCTTAAGAAACCTTCAGTCACCACTGGCAAATCTGAGGTGTCTGCATTTTAAATTATGCTAAAAGCAAACGTACTGCCTACCATCTGAGGCTTTGATTTAATTCCAAGTATCAGCATGTTTAATTGGAAAGAGATTTTAAAGATAAATCAAATAGCATAAGGCTTAAGAGACTCTGGCACTCTGAAGAATTGTTTTAAAATTACTGCAAGAATTCTTTTTTCATTGTTTTTCACAAAGGGGTTGGGACCAGAAGACCACAAATGAATCAGTCCTTCTATTGTATGCTCTCATTATTTGTTATTAACATCTGCCCTGCAGTCTTGTAGATTAATCAGAAATTTCCTTAAGGTATATTACAACTAATGGGACATGAGCTAACTTCCCCCACTTCACTTTTTGCAAATATATTAAATTATGAGCTCTGAGAAAAATTAGCAAAGACATGATATCAACTAGTATCTCTTTCTTTCAATAAGTTAAAATGTAATAAGTAGAGATGTTCTGTAACCATTGGGTATTAAACTCCCGCCCTCTTTTCATTTTTTCTTTTAATAAATCCAAGGATGTAAAACTGAAATAAAATCTTAAAGATCATCTTGTCCAACCACTTGGACTAAAAAAAGAAAGATCAAGTCCAGAGGAGTTAAAGTCCCTTTCTGCTAATGACAGAACCAGTGTGTGTGTGTGTACTGTGTATACATATAGACATATGCATATGTATGTATACACCATGTATATATATCATATATATCTATGTGTGTAAACTGAGAATATCGTTTCTTCCTAAATAATCCTATATTTATTTGGCATGACAAATGAAATCTGGAAAGTGATATGTAGCTTTTTGAGAACTAACAGGAGAAAAGTTATTTTTAATATTTCTATGAGAAAAGAATATTTTCATGTCTCTAATTAAATGTACACTTTAAAAAGTGAATAGTATTTAACTTAATTAAACAGAATCAAAGGTATGGTAGCATTTTTATCCTAAAAACCAAGCCAACTTTTGCACAAGTTCCTAGTGAGTTTATAGACAGCCGATCAATATGGAGTTTCCAGTATGGGAGCTAAGGAAGGTGTCAAGTTGCATTTGCCAGATAGGATGATGATACGGCCCTAATTCCACTGCCAAACACCATCTGTTCCAAGCACAAGGACTGTTAAATTCTGGCCTGTGCCCTGTGTCATCTGATGACAGTGGCACTCTGTCAGGGACTTTGGAGGAGCCATTGAAATTCTTACTTCTTCAAACAATGACTAGTCTCAATAGCAATCTGTCAACAGATGCCTTTAGAATACGCAGAACTCAGTGTATTTGGTTTGTCTGGTCCCAACTCTGAAAAGGATTTTAGTTTCTATTCCAGTAGCAACATTTAAAATGTCTTCAAAGATTTTATGATTATGTGATCATGTTCTTTCTCAACCCAGTCATTGAGATATCAGAATTCATGCATTCCCACAAAATGCATGCATGACACATAAAGACTTTGTGGTGTTGAAGAGATTTGTCAAAGTTCTGCTTCACTTTCATTTGAAGCCACACAATACATCACTATAGCCCCTCAAAGAGCCAGGACCAGCCCTCTGTCCCTAAGGAATCATTCAAATTAGGCAATTCCCAGGGAGCCAGTGAAGTCTAGCCGCACCCACATGGTTTCTCTTACCAAGCCTCTGCTGGTGACATCAGCTTGCTCGGTCCCCAGCTGTGGCCCCTGTGTGGCAGACTTGCTTTGTTTGAAGGTGGAAGTAACAAAGAATTCTGCATTTCATCCATGTGAGGATCCTTGTGGTCTGTCCTACCGTTCAAAGAATACATAATCCTATGTAATATATTAGAATTAGAAAACAATTATATTGACTTGAATGATTGATATCCCATCTCTCCAAGTTTCCTTGTGAGGCGGTACAAGCCTTTTTAAAACACAAATACACACAAATATTTTTTAATACATACTGGCTGATTGGTTTAAAATTCTCTGGGCTGAAGGCATAGCCAAGTTATCAAGAAAACGCCAAGTGTGTTTCATTTTGACTTTTGTTTATGGAGTTATCAGACCATGATGTAGAGAACCCAGTGCTATTCCACTGAAAATTACCTCCGGGAACTTGGCATATCATACCTAATAATTTATGACATGGAGTCTTATTCAAGGTAATGGTCTCGCAAACTTCCCTGGCAAGCATTTATTGGATGCCAGTTGCAGCCCAGGCAATGTGTGTGTTGCAGGGACTAGAGGGAGAGGCAGAAATTGTCTGAGACAAAGGGGATGAGCCCCAATAACACCAAGTCCAACCGAACAAATAGAACCTCCTTGGAGTAAAGAAATCAATGATACAGCACTTAAGGGTAACCACCTCCCAGTGCTCTGAGCCACCGGCTGCCATCATAGGTGGCCACTCTCAGGGGAGCAGTAAAGTTGTTCTTTCCTCATTTTCTTTAAGTACAAGGTCAAAGTTGATACATGGAATATTCTAGAAACTTAAGTTCATGTAAAAAAAAATTTTACCCGCTGAAGTTCTTCCCTAATAGATCAGTTTGTCTTTTTTCTGCTTGAAAGGCAAGGCTTGCAATAATTACACCATGCTATGAGAAAACACATTTCCTCAATAGAAACTGTGACCAAAACACCTGTGTATGTATTTGAAATCCAATACATTTTGTCAAACTTAAATGCAACTATTCTTTGACTTAAGTACTCATCTCAAAGGTACACGTGACAACATCTTTTCAAAACCCTGGGAATCTCTTGGAGACTAGGTTTCTAGCAGAGTTCTCACTGGGCAGAGCTGTGCTCCAGGAATCCTCCCCTCTTCCGTCCATTCTGGAATAAGTCCTTTCTGTGTCTTCCGGCTGTGGGGTGAAACCTGCCACTGGAGAAAGCAGTTCTGCTCCTGGAAGGGCCACTGAATGTCTTTATCAGATGTGTACTCCGTAGATGGACCGTGGCTAAAATTTCTCTGTAGAAATGTGTCTGTTGGGGGCTTAGATGTTTAAGACACTGATAGTTTCGGTTGCCTACCACACGCTGTGGATAGCAGCAAATATATTCTATTACCAAGAGAAGGACGGCATGTCCCCACCCAAGAACAAAAGGAATCTTCCGTTGTTCTGCTGAGCCTCTTGGTGTGTTTGGACCAGCAAGGTTGTGAAGAAAAGGTGAGGAGAGATAATGTTTAGTGTATGGGGAGATGAATGTGGGGTTTCCAAGCAACATGAGAGGGAGGCCAAACTCCCTCTAACTGAAATGAGATTGTACCACTGCACACGGACAGGGGAGATGGACCGTTGAGCACTGAACTTGGTGTTAGGCTCACCTAGATGTGGGCTGCTCCCAGCCTGCTCATGGAATCAGGCAGCATCCTTGTCTCGATGGAGGAACATTTGTACTACGTCTCAAGTGTTCCCCACAAATAAATTCTCAGAGACATTGATCAGTGACGTGAGTGAGACATCACCGGGGCCAGGAGGAAACATTGGAAGGTAGAGGCCTTGCGTTGAATTTGCAGTATCTTTGAGTCACTGCTCCACAAACATCTGTTCTTTCTTCCTTGTCTCCTCTGTTGTGCCCATACCCCACCTTTTACAGAGAGTTTCTATATTCACAAAAGGGTGATTCTGACGGACTCTGTCTATTCTGCTGTTCGTTCGGTGGGAATTAAACAGTCTCAGAGTTGAGACTGGATACCTGAACTTCAAGTACCAGAGAAGAGGTAGGTAAAATGGTGTTAGATAAAGAGGGTTGTGCCAGACCATTCCAGAGGCCAAGAGCCCAGTCTCCCACTGGCCGGCAAGTCACCTTGGACCAGCACTTGACCTCACACAATGCAAGTGTGAATGCAAGTCAGCAAAACCCCAGGCCAGCTATTTGTTAAACACCCTAAATGCCTATTGAAGGGAACAAACGGAATGGAAACAGCCCATCCAGGTGACCAAAACAGAGGCTGGGACTCTGCAGCAGATTGGGAATCTAGAAAGAGTGACTCTGTTGCCATAAAACAGAAGTTTTGCTTGAATCTTAGTTGAAGTGTGGTTGAATGTGATTTGTGTGTAGATGAAGAGCATTGGATTCAATAGACATACTGAAATTCCCCAAGACACATGCATTTCCATTATTGGGTCAAGTCGACCTTTGAGATGATGTCTCTGGGAGTGAGTCCCCCAGACCAGCTTGATTTCCAGGGGGGATGTCCTGAACCATGACCTTCAACCTCACCTGTCATTCCCTGGAAAACTGCACTGCAGGGAGTGGTGTCTCTGAAGCTGGGGACAAGTAGTGACAGCTCACAGGACTCATGTCATCTGTCACACTGGTATCCCCAGCAGGCCATCAGGTCCAGCCTGATGGACTTCTCCTGTAGATTTCTTTGTGAAACTTTCCCATGTTCTTGTAGCCATAGGGTGAAAGAGACATGGATGCTGATGGAGGGCAAGGTGCTGAGAATCCCCAGGGGCACCCAGAGCGAAACAGGGCCTCCACCCAAGTTGTGAGTTTTCTTTGCTTTGGAGATCAATATAAGCTCAGATCTATGAGGCCGACCATCCTGGACTTGGCTTTGGGCCGTAAGCAGTCATTACCCTGAGTCCTCAATAGGGTTACATTTCTTCTGAGTTTCTGTTTCCAAAGTTGTAAAAGTAAGCTACCAGGGCCTATTTCAAATCCTTCTTGAGAGTTAAAAGGATAATTAATAAGAAGTCGCTGGCCCTTTCTTGAACAGGAGGACATTTTTGTAAATGTTTGTTTTCTTTCTTTCTGGCTCCTAAGGGATAGAGAGAGAGCTACTGGAAACTTTAGGAAGGCGTGGATAAGGTTCCTTCTTTTTGTTAACCTTCTGCACTGCACCTGATAAAACTTACACGAGTCCTTTCCCTGGACTATCTTGGAAGGAGAAACCTTATATCACCATGAAAAATGCAGAAAATTATTATCCTTAGCATTTCTCAGGATACAAAAGGTTTTCTTAAGTTTGATTCCTGTTTCCCCCCTTTTACTTGGGCTGCTGTGTTTGTTTCATCCTGACTAGTAAGCTTGCACCTTTTCCCCGAGTTCTGCGTCTGTCTTCTGCCAGTGAGCTCTGGAATCAGGTTCTGCTGAGTGATCCCGAGGAGAAACTGCTCCTTGTCTCTGCAGTAGACTCAGCCCCTCTGAGAAGCACTCCCTTTCTCCCTTTACTGGACTCCATTTCACAGCCTTCAGAGGGTTTTTTTGTACTTGCCATTCTTTCCTCATCCCTTGATTTTTCCAACTATTTCATTCCCATCTACTGTGTCCTGATTTAATCTTGGAAACAATTTAGAGGCTTTCAACCAACCACTTTATAGCAGAAGTTATTACAATTTCATTTTTCATGGAGTTAATGTTTGTTTGTTTTATTTCTAGGAGAGAGAGAGAGAGAGAGAGAGACAGCGTGAGCAGGGGAGGGTCAGAGAGAGAGGGAGTCACAGACTGAAACAGGCTCCAGGCTCTGAGCTGGCAGTCAGCACAGAGCCCGACACAGGGCTCGAACCCACGAACCTCGAGATCATGACCTAAGCGAAAGTCGGATGCTTAACCGACTAAGCCACACAGGCGCCCCATTTTTCATGGAGTTATATATGAAATCACTTCCCTTAATTTTCAAATATCATTATATACAGTATTAGGTATTAATTTTACATTAAAGATGAATGTATTTTAAGATATAACTTTAGGAACCTTCAGCCCAACCTAAGGGATTTTAAAAAGACAATCAAATATTCTAAAAATATCAAACAAAATCTTACCATATGTGACTAATTTTACTCATTAGTTAATGAAAATAAGAAACAGGAAATTCCTATATCTACTTCCCCAGTACAGAGTGTTGTAGGAATAATTCAGATGATCTTGCCTTTATTTAACTCAATAGTGAAGAATAAAAGATTATTGGCCTTAGATATTGAAGAATAATATTCTTTAAAAAAATTTTTTTCAATGTTTATTTCTGAGAGACACAGAGAGAGAGACAGAGAGTGACCAGGGGAGAGGCAGAGAGAGAGAGAGAGAGACAGAAATTGAAGCAGGCTCCAGGCTCAGAGCCGTCAGCACAGAGCCTGATGCAGGGCTTGAACTCACTAGCTGTGATATAATGGCCTGAGCTGAAGTCAGACACTTAACCGACTGAGCCACCCAGGCGCCCCTTGAAAATAATATTCTACAGAGATCTCTTAACTCACATTCACCTTCAGGTATCAAAGATGCTTAATAAGCTATTTAAAAATAATTAAGTTTAAGGAAAAACATTCCAATAATTTCTAATAGAATTACACTTTTATTGGTGAGAATGAACTCAACCTTGGTCTCTGACTGAAAATCCTGCCCTGATCCATTTTTTAAGAACTCCTTGGGTGACATTTTTATTATTTTTTTATTTAAAAAAAATTTTTAATGCTTATTTATTTTTGAGAGACAGAGAGAGACAGATCATGAGCAGGGGAGAGACCAAGAGAGAGGGAGACAGAATCCAAAGCAGCCTCCAGGTTCTGAGAAGTCAGATGCTCAACCAACTGAGCCACCCAGATGGTCCTCCTTGGGTGACATTTTTAAAGGATGACATACCTTTCAGAGTTACATTACGGGGTCCCTGGGTGGCTCAGTTGGTTAAGCGTCTGACTTTGGCTCAGATCATAATCTCACAGTTCCTGGGTTCAAACCCTGTGTCTGGCTCTGTGCCAACAGCTCAGAGCCTGGAGCCTGTTTCAGATTCTGTGTCTCCTTCTCTGTCTGCCCCTCCCTTTCTCTCTGCTCTGTCTCTTTCTTTCTCAAAATTAAATAAACATTAAAAAAATTTTAAGTTACATTATAAAACAATTACAGTTACTGCTTTGCAATAGTATTGCCCATCAGATTTTGATGTTGCTTTTTTTGAAATCATTCCCTTTAAGAGATTAACATAATAAAAGTGTTTAATGAATCCAAGGTTATAGTCAACCAATGTACATGCATAATAATAGTGTGCATAACAATGGAGCGGCTTCAAACCAAGTAAGCAAACCAACTCTTTTTTTTTTTTTTTTTTTGNACAAACCGCAGGATCATGACCTGAGCCGAAGTTTGACGCTTAACCGACTGAGCCCCCCAGGTGTCCCGCAAACCAACTCTTTCTCCTTTTCTCCTTCTAGGATCTGTGGGTCCTCTACTAGTTGACCCGCACACTTCCCTGCTCCCTCGCCACCTTTCCAGTGCTGTTATTCGGAAATGATGGTCAGAGTTGTCCTACTCAATCTAAGATAGAAACAGGAAGATGATCCCACAAACAAGGCTGAAGACCTTCCAAACCGTTCGTTTGTGGAACTCGACCCTCCCGCGTGGTGTCTATTCCGCTAATGAATTTCTCTGCTTTAAGGCGGTGGTTCATCATCTGGGTGGAATCAAGGACCCGCTTACTTGCCACAATGTTGCTTGGAATGCAAGCTTTTAAGCCCACCGATCGATCGATCGATTGATCGATCGTATCAGTTTTTCAAAGCCCACTGAAGAAAGTCTTATTCCAGCCAAAGCATTCACCAGCTGTTGTTGTTTCCCTAGACATCCTATTTAATTCTTTTCAAACTTTTTGAAACAATTTGTGTTTTAGACTTGCTGCAGCTGTTTTCAAACTTTACCTTCACTTTGCTAACAATGTAAGCAGCGTGCTTTACAAACTGTGTTCGGTAAATCCAATACGCAAGGCTGTGTGGGTCTGTGTCCATTGTCTTCTTTCTTCCGGTTCTCACTCATATTGCTGTCTTTCCGTGCACTGACCAGTCTCTCTGAACACTTACTTGTGAGGAGCACGACACCTGACAGGAACGTTCCTCCCTCCAGAGAAGGATGCTGTCGGATTCCGTGCGCGAGCTGAGAGCAGCCCAAGTCTAGGAGAACCTAAAATCAAGGTCAGTGCTCAAGGGCTTCTGGAGATGCAGTGACCTGTATCCTGTTGCAAATACACATGACCAAACTACAGTCCCCGTTTCTCATGGATTCCTTTTCCCATCTCATTTTTCTCTATTTTTATTTATACTAAGATCTTATTCCAGAGGTGTTCGAAGTGTGATATTGCTTGAACTTCCATATTTCCATTAATCAGTTCAGTATTTTCAAAAAATCCAATAAAGCCCAGGAAAGCATACAGAAAATTTCCAAACCATTTCCTTTGTTCTGTTGTTTCTGAAGAAATAATAGCCTTCTCACGAGCTGTAGAATTGGGAATTAGCATCGTGCTTTGCTTTCTTTTTTTTTAAAATTGTTTAATATTTATTTACTTTTGAGAGAGAGAGAGAAGACAGAGCACAAGTTGGGGAGGGGCAAAGAGAGAGGGAGACACAGAATCCAAAGCAGGCTCCAGGCTCTGAGCTGCCAGCATAGAGCCCAACACAGGGCTAGAACTCACGGACCGGGAGATCATGACCTAAGCCGAAGTCAGATGCATAACTGACTGAGTCACCCAGGGGCCCCTACTTTCTTTCTTTCTTTTTTTTTTTAAAGAGCTTTGTTAAGATGTCATTTGCACACCACTCAATTCCCCCACTTAAAGGTCACAGTGCAAGGGCTGCCAGTACTCATGGACAAGTGTAACCATCATCACGGACAGATGTAACCATCATCACAGCCAGGAAGAAGCCATGGCCACCCAACTGACATCTCAACTCTCCCATTTCCTTCAACTTGACAAAAATAATATTGTCTAGTTAAAGTTTTTCATTTCTTCTCTAACCCATTATTTATTTAGATGTGTGTTAGTTAATATCCCCATATTGGTGACTTTCCAAATTTTTCTGTTGTTGATTTCTAAATTCATCCCATTGGGGCCAGAGAACATACTGTGTGTCATTGATACACGTTCAAGTTTATTGAGTTTTTCTTTTAGGCCTAAAATACGTTCTATTCTGGACAGTGTTCCGTTTGTCCTAGAGAAGAACATACGTTCTGCTGTGGCCTGGAGAGTGTCTTGTAGATGTGTTAGCTCTTGTTCACATACAGTGCTATTCAAGTCTTCTGCTTCCTTTTTTTGTTTTCTGCCCGGTTATTCTATCCATTGTTGAAAGTGAGGTACTGTGATCTCCATAGGAATAAATAGGACACGTTAACTTGTCGTCTATGTCTCCCTTCATTTCTGTCAGTTTTAACTTTGTATATCTCGGTGCTATTGCAAGATGCAGTCCATTATTCTTTTATCTTCCTGATGTATTGATCTTTTTATTATAAAATTCCCTATTTATCTCCAGTAACATGTTTTGGTTTAAAGTCTATTTTGTCTGATGTGAGTATAGACACTCAAGCTCTCATGTGAATACAGTTTGCTTGATATACCTTTGATCATCCTTTTACTTTCAATCTATTTGTATCTTCAAATCTAAAGTGCTCCTGCAGACAGCCTATTAGTAGAATCTTGCTTAAAATCCACCCAATCTGATAATCTCTACCATTGATTAAATGGTTTGATCCATTCATATCTAATGGTCTTATTGATATAGTTGAATTTGATCTGCTATTTTTATTTTACAATTTACTTATTCAGTTCCTCTGATCTGTTTTCACATATCCATATGCATATAATCCATTGAAAAGTATAAGAAATATCTTATAAGGTATACTATACCTTATGCCTCCACATTATTCTGAATGTTTTATGTATGATTTCCCCAAGAAAATGTCTCCTTCAACAATTTATGTTTTAAAATACACGATTGGGGGTGGGGGTGGCCTGGGTGGCTCAGTCAGTTGAGCCTCCGACTTCAGCACAGGTCATGATCTCGCAGTCCTAGAGTTGGAGCCCCGTGTAGGGCTCTGTGCTGACAGCTCAGAGCCTGGAGCCTACTTTGGATTCTGTGTGTGTCTCTCTCTCTGCCCCTCTCCGCTCACTTTCTGTCTCTCTCTCTCAAAAAATAAATACACATTAACAAAATTTTTAAATACACAATTAGTAATGAATTTCTTTGGGATTATCTTTGTAAGTCTTTGAATTCTCTAAGTGGACATACTCAGATGAAAAGCAGATCAAAGCCATCCCAATGTGAAACTGAAATTTAACTTTTATTTATGATGGAATCTGCTAATTCTTTTTTTTATGTTTTATTTATTTCTGAGAGAGAGAGAGAGAGACAGCATGAGCAGAAGAGGGTCAGAGAGAGAGGGAGACACAGAATCTGAAACAGGCTCCAGGCTCTGAGTTAGCTGTCAGCACAGAGCCCGACGCGGGGCTCAAACCCACAAACCATGAGATCATGACCTGAGCTGAAGTCAGACGCTCAACGACTAAGCCACCCAGGCTCCCCTGATGGAGCCTGTTCATTCTTGATTTATCTGCCATGTTACATTATGTGAGATCATACTTTCCTTTGCATTTCCTTTTTCTAAAATTAAAGAGTTCTTTAATCCAGCATTTCTTTTTTTTTTTTTTTTTTTTTTTTTTTTTTGGTAT
>NW_027551559.1:5590393-5668998 GCF_008692635.1 Crocuta crocuta
TGACCCAAGCAAAAGTCGGACGCTTAACCGACTAAGCCACCCAGGCGCCCCTAATCCAGCATTTCTTACTGTTTTCTCAGAGCATTAATGTCTTTAGTGCACACACCTTAAAAAAAACGTGGCCGTAGCAGGTAGATGGGAGACAGGGACAGAGTAGCACTCAGCATGGTGAGGAGCAGGGCAGTGTCCTTGCAGACAACATGATGAGCCCACCTGAGATGTGGGCTGGCTTCTGCTAAAAAGGACCTTAAATATGAAGAATTAGTTTTGATCTTTAGGTTTGAACCAATTCTGAAGTAATTTTTCTCTCAGCAGATCCTAGAAGTCACGGGATCTTCCAAAACGGCCACTACGAGTAATCAGCCCCTGGGTCCGTTAACCTTGGCAGAGACCGCAGGGTGAAATGGGTCCCCTGCTAGACCCACTGGGTGAAACAGGTGCCTGAAACTATAGGCCATTCTCAGCACCGCTGGGTCACGGGGGCCCTTGTGACAGCTGTTGGCTGGGTTGTTTGTCTCAGGCTTCACTCACCCAGTGAAGTTCTTCATGTGTTTTGCTTACTGACATTTTTCGTTACATGTAACTATAAGAAAATGGGGAGTATTTATCAGAACGTCCACAGAAGTGCATCCATTTAGAAACGATGTTTGATAAGCCAGTGGATGTGGGAGTGAGATTCCCAATGGGGTGTTCGAGCGTGATTCTCGTACTGCCTTCTTGGATGAGTGGGTCACCTTGCTTGCTAACCACTGGGCACTGAGAAAGAGCAGCATTTTTCTACACAGTAGAGCAGAGGGAAGGCAGAGTAGCTGTAGACTCTGTGAAGATGAAGGATGATGGACAGTCTGATAGGAGGCTGTTGAAGAGGGTTGATTATCCCTCAATTCCCCTTCATGGAAAACTCGATGCCTGATGACAGGGCATGTGGGTAGTAGAAGGTTCCTGAGATGGGCCCCTTGAGGGTCTGACAGGTGCAGATGGTCACCTCACGGAGGGCACAGCCTTGCCAGAGCCTACAGTTAGACATGTGGGGAGCCTGGTCCCACCAGCTTGACCCAGGATACTCTGGTGGGCATGGCCCATTCCAGAGCTCCCTGCTGGAAGAGAAGAGGCTGTGCTTTATCAGTGTGACATCGAAAATTCCACTTCTTCCTCTGCCCATCTTGCGTCCTCCCTTCCTTTTCTGGGTGTTGATCTCCAGGAAGCACCCTGCTATCCAAGCTCCAGCTGGACATCTGCTTCCTGAGAACACAGTCTGTGAGAAGACAAATGTGTCTCTGGGATTTTCAATGAGGCACACAGCAAAGTGTCCCGTGTTTTCTGCTCTCGGGCACGGGTGCCCTGCATCTATGGTTTGAAGTCAAGTGGATTCTTCTCCGGAGAAGGAAACCTTGTTTTTGTTTTAGTTTTTTAAATTTTTTAAAATTTTATTTATGTTTGAGAGAGACAGACAGACAGAATATGAGCAGGGGAGGGGCAGAGAGAGAGGGAGACACAGAACTACGAGATCATGATCTGAGCCCAAGTTGGACGCTTAATGGACTGACACATCCAGGCGCCCCTAGCGCTCTCTGCAGCAGAACCACACAGCAAGGTGCAGGCCTGTAAAGGACATGGGGAGGTTGGGCATCTGTGTCACCAGCCCCTCCTGATGGAGCTGCTGCCAGAGAGGCTCTTTCGTTGGCTCTGTCTAGATTTCACTGTAAAAGAAAAGTCTTGGTAAGACACAACTGTTTTCACCTGGGTACATTGGAGCCTTTGTGATGTTTTTACTGATACATGTTTTAAAATGCTGATTTCTGGGGGCACCTTGGTGGCTCAGTCAGTAGGGCGTCTGACTTTGGCTCAGGTCATGATCTCACAGTTTGTGAGTTCAAGCCCCGCATTGGGCTCTGTGCTGACAGCTCAGAGCCTGGAGCCTGTTTCAGATTCTGTGTCTCCCTCTCTCTCTGACGCTCCCCCACTCATGCTCTGACTCTCTATGTCACTCAAAAATAAATAAAAACATTAAAAAAATTAAAATGATGATTTCTGGGGGGAACTGGATGGCTCAGTTGGTTAGGTGTTTGACTCGATTTCAGCTCAGGTCATATTCTCAGGGTTCGTGGGATCAAACCTCAAGTCAGGCTCTCTGCTGACAGCTTGGAGCACTTGGGATTCTTTCTCTTTCTCTCTGTCCCTCCCTCACGTGTGTTTGCTCTCTCTCTCTCAAAATAAATAAAACTTTTTTTTAAATGCTGATTTCTTTTATTTTAGTGTTTAATTTTGAGAGAGAGACAGAGACAGAGTCAGAGCACACATGGGGGATGGGTGGAGAGAGAGAGGGAGACACAGAATCTGAAGCAGTTCCAGGCTCTGAGCTGTCAGCACAGAGCCTGACATGGGACTCGAACCCACGAATCCCAGGAGCATAACCTGAACCGAAGTCTCAGATGGACCAAAGTTCCACTTTCCTTATGAGATGCACATCTCTTCCCATTCTGATGATTCATCAATCACCATGTGCCCACCTGACCCCCTGCACCTCCAACACTAACGTTCATAAGGTACTCCGTGAGGCCCTCCCTGTGGGAAAGCCATTTCAGATGCCCTGGGGAGCGCTGGTCAGGGCCAGGGTGTGGGCACACCAGGGACCAGTGTCTGTGCCTGTCAGGATCTCAGCATCCAAAGGCAGACACAGCATCTTTTTTTTTTTTAATGTTTTATTTATTTCTAGGAGAGAGACAGCGTGAGCAGGGGAGGGTCAGAGAGAGAGGGAGTCACAGACTCTGAAACAGGCTCCAGGCTCTGAGCTGGCAGTCAGCACAGAGCCCGACGCGGGGCTCGAACCCACGAACCGTGAGATCATGACCTGAGCCGAAGTCGGACGCTTAACCGACTGAGCCACCCGGGCGCCCCAACACAGCATCTTAACAAGTGGCCCTGAGCGAAGGCAGGAGGAGAACCCAATCTTGCTGCTTGGAGAACCTGGAAGAAAAAAAGACAATAACCATTACAATAGAGAATTAAAATAACCATTAACTTTTTGAGCTGGTCTAGGTTTTTGTTTCGCATTGTTTTATTTTCATTTCCAAGTCATTGCCAAGGGATCCCTGGACCCCTGCAATATTTGGCACTTTGGCATTGGACTCTAAAATAGAGTTTAGATTAATTTCTGAAGGCATTACCTGCAGGGTGATACGGAAAGAGGGTAAAAATAAATCACTTGCCTTTGGGCACAGCAGGACTCCCTGGTTGAAGGAAATCTTTGGAAAGATTTTGCTCTCAGCTCAGAATTTAAACCCAAACCTGTGATTTGGGGGGCTCGATAATTAATTTTCAGTGGTTACTGAAAGGGGCAAGTGTCAGTAGCAATCCAGGTGGAAATGAAATATAGACAGGAGACATGAGGGGCTCTTTTTCCTGAACCAAATCCACTGCCCAAAACATCCATCTTCTGGAAAACAACAAAGATTAAATTTTAAAAGGTTTTTAGGCAGCAAGAAAAATGAAAAAATAAATCACATTTTAGTGGCGGAGGGAGTTCAAGGGGCAAAGACATTTCCATATCGATATAATTATAAATTTATTTTGACATTGCATTTTAAATTAGTCTTGCATAATGCAGAAAAAACCTCATAACTTTTGTACTCCCTTTTAGCACTGCATCGTTGGCATAAATATTGACATTTTTAACATTTGCACAAAGTATAAAATACCCTCAAAATATTTAATGCTTTAAGGGAAAAGATATTTAATGATGCTCTATTCCATGGTTAACCTCTGCCCTTTTCATTTATAAATATTCATTTCCTCTTAATCTTCTTCAGGTTTGCCATGCATCCCATGGCTAAAGTTTGTAAAATTGGTTTTCAGTAATTAAGGGCCAGATGATGCCCTAGTGGGTTAGGGGGTGGGGGGAACAGGGAACGGAGAGTGGGAAATAGGGTTTCTTCTCAAACCAAATTCCACTCACCTGAAATCAGGATGCCCCAGAAAGCCGCTGTGTTTCTGATGTCAGATGTGCATGGCGCTCACACCACTGATCGTATTTATATAATGATTCGCATCCTACGTTCATTTTCCACGGCTGCCATGACAAAACACCACAGACAGGGCGTCTTAACAATAGAACTTTATTTGTTCACCGTTCCAGAGGCTGGAAGTCCAAGATCAAGGCTCTGGCTTGTGTGGCTCCTCCTCACACCTCTCTTCTTGGTGGGCGGATGCTACTCCCGCTGGTCCCTCACATGGTCTTTCCTCTGAAAGTGAATGTCTGGGGTCTCTTTTGTCCCGATTTCCTCTTCTTACACAAGACACGGCAGACTGCATGGGGACCCACCCGAGACGCCTCCTTTTAACTGCATCACCTTGTGAAGACCCTATCTCCAAATATGATTAGTGGGTGGGGACAGGAAGGAGGACCCTTGGCATGCATCACACCTGTGCAAAGCCCTTAAAATTAAGCTTCTGCTCTTATCTGCCAGTGATGTTCATGTAGAAAGAGTCTATACATGCGTCTGCCAGTGTGTGTTTGCAATACATTCTTCTTGTAAACTTGGTTAAGAATGTATTCATATTTGATGACCCTGAAGCCTCAAATATGAACATTTTCCTACATTCTAGTACAAATATAAATTCACTGAATTAAAAACTGTACGTGTTTCTAAATCTTATTTACAGAAGCTGATAGATTCAAAAGTACAATCACGGAACAAAAATGACATTTCTCACTTCCTTATATAAAAATGAATTCCAGTGTCGTCCTGTTTACAAAGTTTGCTTTCGGTAAATATGATGAATTCAAAACATTAAGACCTACATCATTTTGGTGCTCCACTCTGTGACTATGGCCTTTCAACTTTTTCACCTAATGCTGAATAAGATGCAAACCAAGGTAGAGTACATATATATAAAATTTACAAATAAGATTTAACCATATTTAGTTAATTGTGATTAGGAATATGCATTAATTTATTTTTTAAATTTTATTTATTTATTCATTGGCAAAGAGAGAGAGAGAACACAGGAGTGTGAGCGGAGAAGGGGGGGAGGGAGAGAGAATCTTAAGCAGGCTTCACAGCGAGCATGGAGCCCTATATGGGACTTGACTTCACCACATGAAATCTATCATGACCTGAGCTGAAATCAAGAGTCAGACACTCAACCAACTGAGTCACTTGGTGCCCTAAGAATATGCATTAATTTATAACTTTTAGAACTGTGTAAAAATATTGTTTTCAGTAGACACTCCAAAATATACTTTATCAGTATTTTTTAAATGTTTATTTATTCTTGAGAGAAAGACAGGATGCAAATGGAGGAGAGGCACAGAGAGAGGGAGACACAGAATCTGACGCAGGCTCCAGGCTCTGAGCTGCCAGCACAGAGCCTGACGCGGGGCTCAAACCCACAAACCGTGAGGTCATGACCTGAACTGAAGTCAGACGCTTAACTGAGTAAGTCGCCCAGACTCCCCTACTTAATCAGTCTTAAGTTATGCTCTCTCCATGTGTTTTCCTAAATCTAAGTGACAGGTTTAAGTGAAAATACATGATCACGGGAAAGGAAGAAAAATCAGAAACAGAAAAACACAGGGATGATTTTGGGAGCAAAGAGCAGCTCTCTTAGTCTTACAACAATAGCAGTGGGTATTTCCAGAGGAACCTTTTCTTTGAAGGAGGCTCCAGACACATCATGGAAGATTTCTCATGTTAGGTGCCTGACTGTGTGGTCAGTTACAGAAGCACTGAGGGTTTTGATTGGGAGACAATCATTCATTCACTCATTCAGCAACCATTAGGTGAATGTTTCCCTGGTAACACGCATAGGCAATCAAGCGGAGAAGGCCTTGACACCAAGTCTCAAAAAGGAGACAGGAAAGTGAATAAAAAGTGAAAATTCCATGTGCTAAGAGTTAATAAGGAGATATAAATAGAAGCCCAAAGTTCTGGGATGGGCTCATCCTGACAAGAATGAGTAAGTGTCCCGTGCACTGTATGGGCTGCCCTGTCTCTACCACTCCCTCCATGTCCAATGACAAGTTCAATCTGCACATGGATCCCTGCTGCCTTTGGCTTACAGATGAGGAAACAGTACAGAGAGGCCAGGCATCCTGCCCAGGTTCACACAGCCCGTCAGCTGTGCCCATGGCTTGACACACTAATAAACATTGTAGACCCCAGCACCTACTGCGTTCATTCCAACCTCCATCCAATAGTAAATTTGGCTTAAGCTGCAGAAATTTAATTCTTATTCATATGTAGTCTTTTAATATTACTGTTTGTGTTTGAGTGAGGCTGTCCACATTATTTGGTGAACGTTTTGGCCATATCTTAAAGCAGAGATCAACACTAATTCTTTGAGGAAGATAGTCAACAAAAAAAACTTACCTTCAGAGTAGGTAATACAGTTTTGTCCCCAATCTTCAACAGCTCTTGGTTTCTACTCTGTTGTTTTGGAAGAATTGAAATCCAGAGCTGGGAGAATGATGGCAATTGTTTGGTCTGGACCAAATGTCTTACTATTTTTATCTGTCTGCAATATCTACAGTCATGTAAGGAGTACGTGCATTTCTGGTGGAGGAAGTAGACACGTGGGCAGGAAGAGGTCAGATCTGTCCACTGCTGAGACCTGAAATTGGTCCAGGGAATGGGTGCTGAGTCAGAGGGACAGATACAGGGCCTGATGTCCTGGGGGAGAATTTGGGGCTTACAAAGAGTTGTTCTTTAGTATTCTTGTTTGTTCATGGCGATCCTGGTGGCTGTGGGATTTCATCGTCGTCTTGTGACCAGTGTGGACGGATGAATTCTGAAGGATCAGGCTTCTTGTCCAGGGTAGTGTGGCTCAGGAAGAGGCACAGTGATCTCAGGATGGAGGCTCCAAGAAGGACGCCAGCTCAGGAACAGGTTGGTGGCCATGGCTGCCACCCTGATGCAGGCTGCCTTCGAGCCATCCTGCGTGCTCACAAACTTCTGGTCCGAAGACCGTTTGCATTTTCTGATACCAGTTCGATTCTCTAACTACAATTCTCTAATTACATTTAAGTTTTTATTTGTTTGTTTGCAAAGCCTTAAGTAGCTGACCTGTATTGAATTACAGGTTTAAAGAATTTCCAGGGGCATCTGGGTGGCTCAGTCAGTTAAGTGTCTGACTCTTGATTTCTGCTCAGATCATGATCTCACGGTTTGTTGGTTCGAGCCCTATGTAGGGCTTTGTGCTTATAGCGTGGAGCCTGCTTGGGATTCTCTCTCTTCCCCTCTCTCTGCCCTTCCCTCATTCATGTGCATAAGTGTGGGTGCTCTCTCTCTTTCTCTCTCTCTGTCTCTCTAAAATAAATAAATAAACATTTAAAGAATTTCCAGTTTTAATCACTTCATAAAATACATATCCTTGTTGCAAAAATAAATTAGACCCGAGCACCATTTATTTTTTTAAAATTTTTAATGTTTGTTTATTTTTGAGAGAGAGAGAGAGTGCCAGTTGGAGAGGGTCAGAGAGAGAGGGAGACACAGAATCTGAAGCAGGCTCCAAGATGTCAGCACAGAGCCTGATGCAGGGCTTGAACCCATGAACCGTGAGATCATGACCTGAGCTGAAGTCCAGCGCTCAACCAACTGAGAGACCCAAGAACCTCAATACCCAAGCAATCTGTTTGAGCAACTCCACGAATAGAAACTCTCCATGGTAGAGGGTTGTATAATTGACTTCAAGGGCCACAGTAACATTCAACAATTTAAAGTCATTTTTTTTTTCTAGGAGAGAGAGAGAGAGACAGTGTGAGCAGGGGAGGGTCAGAGAGAGAGGGAGTCACAGACTGAAACAGGCTCCAGGCTCTGAGCTGGCAGTCAGCACAGAGCCCGACGCGGGGCTCGAACCCACGAACCGCGAGATCATGACCTAAGCGAAAGTCGGACACTTAACCGACTAAGCCACCCAGGCGCCCCTAAAAATCATTTTTATGAATGATTCTATTTCACAAGCTTTCTAGTGGCCAAGTCTTCATTCCATTCAATGTATTTCTGCCACTGCCATAATTCTTGGTTAGGCAGACGCAGAATCAAAACATGCTAACCAAGATTGCCATTATTTATGCGGCAGGACCCATGTCTGTACATATTTGCCCAGACCCCAGCCGTGTTTCGTGCAGTTAGTAGTAACCGCCGAGTTCCAGAGCTGTGCATCCGCCATGCAGGGTTGGGCGAGGCTTACACTTACACCATGGCAGGAAGATGCGTGTGTGAGCATGACCCCGGCTGGGCTTGGTAAACCCAATTATTTCAAGGAATCCTGTGATTGTAGCAATTAAGCTTTGAACCTGAGTTGGGGAAATATTTGAGAACATATTGTGAATATTGAATATTAAGGAGCTTTTGTCAGTGGAGATGTCTGTGCTAAGATAAAGAAAGAACAAAACTTGTTTTACCAAGTGGAAAGCTCTTATAGGCACATGCAGCAGACATACACCACAAGCACCACACACACACACCACACACACAGCACATGTATACACCGTTCACACACATGCCGCACACACGTATGGCACATATATACACCGTACACACACATGCCATGCACACATACATAAAACACACATCACACATACACCATATACATAAAACATACACACAGGTACCATAAGTGCAATATACACATAAAACATGCACACATGCACACACACCACAAACTACATAAATGCACTACTCATACACATAACACACATAATACATGCACACTCTTTGGAAGGGTACAGATGCCAAAGGAGTATGGAAAGACCCAGGATTAAACCTCAATCGAAAAGCAAAAGTAGCCAAACTCCCCCTAAGCTGACTCTCCAGTGTTGAATTGTTCCACGGCCTACAATACTTTATTTCAGAAAGAGGTTTATTCACGAATAATTGCACAAATTACACAGAAAAAGAAATGATGGTAATTTTGATCAAAAACAGATCTTATCCCTTCTAAACAAAACATACATTTTGTGGTACAGAACACAATAAAATCTAGGCAGGCTCTTTCTCTCTGCTGACTTTAAAAGACAAATGGCTTTTGTGATGGTAAAATTTTTCCTTATGAGATCATAATGGTGTCCCGGTGCGCATAAATGCTGCTTCTGTTTTCTGTAACTATTATAAAAAAAATATTTCAAGACACTCTCTCCTCGGGAACTCAGACATTCCCATGCTCTCCCCAGGTGGGGACAAAAGCGAGCTTCTGAGAAGTGATTGCAGAGACATTTATCCTGACAGGGAGACCTGTACGAGGCAATTGAGCTGTTTGTTCAAATGCTCCAAGGCTTTTAAAGATGACAGTACCTCTGCAGACATGGCCGCAGACCTGTCACTTGCCATCGTCCAGAAGGTGGGCAGTGAATGTTGGAAATGATCGTAGGGGAAAGAGAAGATGCCCTTCTTTACACCTGACCTGATACATGCACACCTTGGGCCAAAGGACCGTGAAGAATGCAGTAGGGACACAATCAAGTGCATTGTGATTTAAAACCAGCTGCTGGGTGGGTGACAATGCGGGCATCACAAATAGCATCTTTCTTTTTTGTCTCTGGGTAAAAGAAGATTGTTCTACAGCTCAGCCAAGGCCAGGACCTCCATCTCCTCTGGGAAGTCTAGAAACCACAGGCGAAATGATCATTATCACTTATCGTTCAGAGAGAGGGTGTGCGGGGAGATGCACTGTCCCTAAATGTACTGTGTGGCGCACGTGACACATGTGCAGGGGACGGCAGGGGACGGTGGGATGCTCTCGTGGTGTGCCCTGCCACTGACATCTGTTAAAATCCTTCTTCATCAGTCCATCCATCAGTCAGAAGTGTTCACACACTTGCATTTACAAAACTCTCATATTTACATTAAAAGCCTATCTTATTCCCTGAGAATTCTCACGTGCTTGTGTGTACATCTGTGTGTGTGTGTGTGTGTGTGTGTGTGTGTGTGTGTGTGTNCTATAGGAGAGAGATCCCAAGTATTGCTAGAAGCCCCTGGCAAAATTTCAGCATGGGCACCCCAAGCTGTATCTGGTTTGGGGGAGGAGAATCTCTAGAATTATTTTTTCTTTTTGCTCCAGGATGGCCTGCTGAGATGCTGACCAGTATCAACAGGTATTGAGAACATGGGGTCCCCGTTCCTGCCACAAGGACTCCTTGGCTCTCCCCCCCACCCAGCCCTGGTTGGATATGTACCCTGCTTCCCACAAAACCCACCTAAATCTCTTGGATGGATGGATGGATGGATGCATGCATGCATGTATCTACATGATAGATAGATAGATGATAGATAGATAGATAGATAGATAGATAGATAGATAGATAGAGACTTAAATATGTATACATACTGGGTCCTTCGTACCCCCCACTTCACTGGACTAAACTCTGCTCCTGCATGGTTATCCACCACAAAAAGACAGAATCCTTTATCCCTGAGAAGGTCTCTTAGAGGTAAGATGACTGTCAAATCTGAGAATTTGCCTCCTTGTGAGTTTCTCACTGTAGCCAAGGACATTTCTTTATGCTTTTTTCCTGATGAATAAAATCATTTCCATCTCTAGAATATTCATTAACACAGAGAACTAACTCTTTGGCCTTTGTTATCTTAAGTTATTAGATGGAGGTAAGACAGAGGTTTAGTTACTAAGATACCAGATCTCATCTCTCTCCAGGCCTCATTATAGGGGTGCGCAGCTCTCCAGGAAGATTTATATTGTAATTACATCACCTCTACTTACAATATGTGCTGCCCTTAAATAGTATCTAACCTTTGTCATAAATAAGCCGTTAGGTGACTCAGATGTTTTCTAGGATCTACAATGGTATAATCAGCTGCTGGTCCTTATGTTTTTAGTTTTGTGTATGCTTTTATTTTTCTAAGTTTATTTATTTATTTTGGATAGAAACAGAGACACCATGAGCAGGGGAGGGGCAGAGAGAGAGAGAGGGAGACAGAATATCCCAACCATGCTCCACACTTTCAGCACTGAGCCAATGCAGGGCTCAAACTCACGAGACCATGAGATCATGACCTGAGCCAAAACGAAGAGCGGATGCTTAACTGACTGAGCCACCCAGGAGCCTCTGTTTCATATATGCTTTGAAATATTCACATAAAATATATATGTACAGATATGTGCTTACATGTATACATGAGAAGGAGACAGAGATTAAAAGGGGAAGAGAGCTAGACAGACAGGGACAAGGAGACAGAGAGAGCTCATGTCTAGATGGTTCTGGGTGCTCTGGGTGAGGCCGAGGGCCTTCCTACTCCCAATTTAGGTCTCGGCTTGGCTGGCTTGGCTTCTACCCTGTGGTGTACATAGTAGGGGGTATTCTGCTATTGGTAGAGGGAGGAAGGAGAAGGTAATGCCATTTTATCTTATTTTATTTTACTTTATTTTATTATTTCATTGGCTTTTCTTTTCTTTTGCAGCAATCATAGAGGCAACATGAACACAACGCAGACGAGGAACTGATGCCCACCACTGCTCCCTGCCTCCAAACGAGACAGCGAGGTTAAAACGACTTCGCAGCTAGCTAAAGGGGCAACACCAGCACCGAGGAAAAGCATCTTCCCGAGAGATGTTGTGGCTTCTGGACAGTGGCTGTGGACACACAGCTCATCACAGCTCTTCGTGGGGACGCCCCCTCCCTGTCTTCCAGCGGACCCGGCCACTCTGCTCCCAGGGGAAAAGGCGGTGACACACCCAGACAGTCTTGCTTCTTACATCCCTGAGGAGTGTTCTCTGAGCAGCGGGGTGGAGAGCGTTCCCAGTCACATCCCTGTGGCAGATAAAATTATGAGTTTTGCTGGGGTTTACTTAAAACAGGCTTTAACATATGCCAAAATGCAGCTCTTTTAGAAGCCAATCTGTGGGCGTATAAAGTATCTCACATAAATATTCGGCTCTGCGATGGGAGGATTTGAACAAAGGTAACACAAGTGCACAGCAAACATGTCACAGGTTCTAGCTTTATTTCTGAAAGGAAAATCTGAGCATCAGGTTCAAAGTTAAGAATAGGCCAGGCTGGTTTGTCTGTTTTTAGCCCTGCTGATAGCTGTCTGCTGGTATCTCACTGGGGTTTTGATATGCATTTCCCTCCTGACTAATGATGTTAAGCATCTTTTCTTTGTCTTCCATATTATTTCCTTTGGTGACTGATCTGTTCAAATGCCCCTCCCATTGTCTGATTGCATTGTTTGTTTTCTTTCAATTGACTTTTTGGGGGTCTTTATATATTCCTGGTATACGTCCTTTGTCAGACACATGATTTCCAAATAATTTTTTCCTTGTTCGTGGCTTATCTTTTCTTTCTCTTAAATACCTTAAAGTATTTTAAATTTTAATTTTTTAAACTTTTATTTTTATTTTTTTACACCTTTTTAAAAAATATAATTTATTGTCAAATTGGCTTCCATACAACACCCAGTGCTCATCCCAACAAGTGCCCTTCTCAATGCCCATCCCCCGTTTTCTCCTCCCCTCCACCCCTCATCAACCCTCAGTTTGTTCTCTGTATTTAAGAGTCTCTCATGGTTTACCTCCCTCTCTCTTTGTAATTTTTCCCCCCTTCCCCTCCCCTATGGTCTTCTGTTAACAGAAGATCTTTCTCAAGATCCACATATGGGTGAAAACATATGGTATCTGTCTTTCTCTGCCTGACTTATTTCACTTAGCATAATAGCCTCCAGTTCCATCCACATTGCTGCAAATGGCAAGACTTCATTCTTTCTCATTGCCAAGTAGTGTTCCATTGTATATATGAAAGTGTCACACATACCCAGGAAATGACATAAATCATAACTATACAGCTCCATGAATGACTTCCAGGTGATCGCATGCAAGTCACCAGGTTAGGAATAGAGCTATGTCAGCCCACTGACTGTCCCCCCAAGACCTTGTGATGGGTGCCCTAAGTGACCACTGTGCTGCCCACTGAGATCACTAATTTTGCCTCTTTTTGAATTTTATATGCGTGCTTTGTGTCAGCCTTGTGACGTGATCTGGCCAATTGTGTGCAGCAATGGTAGAAGCCAAGTCCATGTGTGGGTCACGATAATTCCTTGTGTTCCTCTCCTCATTCTCCTCTTCCTTCTTGTCCGAAGTTGCCAGGACCCAGCAGAGGGCCTGAGCTTGGTGGAGGGTCTGGGACCCTACATCACCCTGAGAAGGATCACCAACCCAAACCAACCCATTGGACTACTTTGCCTGTGAGAAGTGACTTCCATTGCGTCAAACCTGAGTTTGGAGCTGTTTGTTACCTCTCTGAACGTCTCCTGGCAACACAAACTTGATGTGTTGCAATAATATCATATTATCGGGGTTTTAGATTTGTAAATTTTTTAGTACTCCTTCCTCTTTTAAGTTTATTTATTTATATTTTAGAGAGAGAGGAGGAGAAAGAGAGAGAGAGCACAAGTAGGGGAGGGGCAGAGAGAAGGAGAGACAGAAGACAAAGCCGGCTCCACATCATCAGCACGGGGCCCAGTGTGGGGCTTGAACTCACGAACTGTGAGAGCATGGCCTGAGCCGAGATCAAGAGTCAGATGCTTAACCGACTGTGCCACCCGGGCGCCCCTAGCACTCCTCCCTGCCTTCTTTTTTATTCATGAAAGCATTATGTATTTTCTGTATTTTTTGTCTAATTTTTATCAATTTTTATTTTCAAATGAGGAGATTCTTAAAATTGTCAATCAATTCAGGCCTGAACATTTTAAAGAGAAAATATGACCGTTGACGTAGCTCACGATGAAACATTACCTCAAGGCATGGGGGCACCAGCAGCTCTCCTGCCATCGAGCAGATCATCCTTTATGCTCCCCCCTTCCCTTCTCTTCCACCCCTGCTTCATGTGATGGCCCGGCAGCAACTCACCCGTTTCCTTGTGTATCTCTCGTCTTCTGCCCTGCGTTTCTCCACCTCTACAGGACCTAGCCTGTGACAGGATGAGACATAATGTGGAGCAGAGAAGAGCCACCAGGCCAAGGCCACTTTAGACCATCAGACCCGTGCCGACCCAGCAGCTGACTACAGCCACATGAGCGTGCCCTGGAAAGATCAAAAGATTCCATCAAAGAAGCCCAGCCAAATGAGTAATCCACACAATCAGAAGTTAAATAAACTGTTCTTTTAAGCCACTACATCTGAGGTTGGCTTGTTACACAGGAAAAAAAAAAAAAGTTTTGGATGTACCAGCATTCTTTTCAATTCTCATCAAGATTCATTGTCATTGAAGATGGACAGCTCCAGCCACACAAAGTCACGCATCGCCCTAAGCTAGGTTAACGACATCATTTTTTTTACCATCTTCTCTGTAAACACATAGACCATGACCTTGGTTGTATTGACCTAGCAAAAAGCCATGCTGTGTCACTGTATTGATGACAGCATGCTGGTCAGACAGAAACACAGGAAACCCTATGTGGCCCATGGAGTCCCATGCCAAAAAGTGGGAGGTAAACATTGGAAGACACAGGGGCCCAACACATGGTGATGCCTTTAGGGCCCAATGTAGTATCTGATAGTTTAGGAAATCCTTTCCAATTTAAAGAGCTAGTTACTGCAACTTGTATCCACTCAAACCGAAAAGTGACGTGGCATCTTGAGGGATCTATTAGAGGCAAAGTATGCCGCCATATGCATAAACTCTCCTCTTACAGAGTTTGCGGCCAGTTATGGCTTCAAAGACTCAGCACTGAAGTGACTTGATGGTGGCAGTAAACAAATCCGAATCGTGCAAGTGGTGACCTGTAGCAGGTACCCTGGGCACTCAGGACGACTGTCGCATAGCCCATCTTTGGCTTCAACCAGAACCAGAGTAGGCGGTTTAAAGCAAATTCACACTCAGCTTGTGCTCACAGTCTCTCATCTCCAATGTGCACCCCACACGTCTCCCTTTCCACTCTGGATCTTTTTCTGATGACCCACTGTCTGGTTGGCCCACCTGCCAATGTGGTTCAGAAGGTGGGGGACTGAAGTCTCCTGCAGGCAAACTTCAACCAGTGCTCCGTGGAGCCCGAGGAAAATCGTCTCAGCCTGTCATCCTTCAGACAGGCAATTATGAAGGAGTCTCTGGTTTTCAGGATATTCCAGTAGAAGTGAATTCCTAGGCAGCTGTAAGAATGAACATGAACATAGTCTCAGAAAGTAATTGTTTTGTATTTTACTTGCAATGCATGTTTTTATAGGAATTTTATATAACACACGTACACAGGGAAATGGGTCGCTCATAATACTAGAGGAAGCATACATTTTGCATCTCTTCTCATGTATCAAGTCTTTGTTGAGCATCCTCTGGACACAAGAAGCTCATCTTGGCAAAGGAGACGTAACAACACACAAACCAAACAAATGCCTCATTTTCAGCCGGCAAAGTAGTATACGAAATGTTATAGAAATAGAGCTTTTGGCGCAAGCCCTTAACTCAGAAAATGTCTCTTTACTGATGGCAGGTACATTAGTTAGGGGAAGAAGTGGCCCATTTAGGCTCTGCAGCCTTCCAGTTCCAATGCAAAATAAAAAATCGGTTCCAAAGACATATGTTTCCGTAATGCGGGGAGGCACACAACTTTCAAGCATCTTCCTTAAACACCTCAAGGGCAAGTAAGTGGAAAAAATGGCATATTTACCACTGTTGCCACTTGGTGTTTTATATAATCTGGTGCTTTTTCATTTGCATTTTCCAAAAAGGGTGGGAAGGGGGGTCCTGAACACTGTAGAATGTAATGGCTTTTTCATTTTAAAAACTACCTTTGTTCTGAAAAAAACCACAAACATACACAATAGTAGAGAGAATATACTCCTCGCCTCCATTTGTTTAACAACCAACACAACAATGGCAACAAGGGTCATATTTGCTTTATCTTCTCAGGCTCCATCTCAAGGATGGATTTCTAGAAATGAAATTTTTAGGTGATATTTAACATGCTCAGCAATGGGGACTGATTACTGACTTGCTTCCAAATTTGTTTTTACCTTACTGATCTTCCTCAAGTAATATGCAAGCTTTCTTTCTTTTTCTGTATATCCTTGTGAAAAGTTATAATATCAGATCTTATAACTTTGTCAATAGGATGGATCTGAAATAGCTCATGGATTTGTTGCAATTTGCTTTCTGATTTCTAGTGAGGATGAGGATTTTTTCAAGTTAATGGAACACTAATACTTAACTTTTACAAGTAAATTGTATAGTGAGCCCCTTTTTCCACTGTTAAAAGTCTTTTTATGTAATTGATAATAACTCTCACTACACTATTATTCATGCTCTTAGTATCCTCTCCCAGTCTGTGATTTTCTCTTTAATCCTGTCTATAGTTTTTGTTTTTACAGAGATGCTGGATTTAATTTTAAGAGTCATGTTATCAGAATTTACCTTTAAGATATCTACCCTAAATTTTATGTCATGATTTAAGATGTACTTCCCTTGAGGCTATGAAGATTTTTTAAAATTTTCTAGTAAAAGTTACACTTATTTTCACATTTATGACTTTAATATACCTGGAACTAATGTTGAGAATAGCAGGAGGTATGCATCCAGTTAAATTTCTTTTATGTTTATACTATGTCTTATGTGCAAAGTGGATTCACTTAATGCTATCTCTGAAGTATTTCTTCATTTACCCACAGATTCAAGATGCAATCTCTCTCATATACCAGATTTCCGTCATAGATAGAAAATTTCTAAACTTTTTTCCTTAACAAAGCAGCTTTATAATATCAGTGGATATCTCGAAGGACAACCAAGATTTCCATATTACTTTATATCATTTTATTGGATATATTTTCCCTTCTAGTGAATTTTAGAAAGAGTATGTTACATGGAAAATTCTTTTAAGATTTAATTGGTTTTCACTTAATTTGTATATTCATATGGAGATGATTAATTATATTGAAATACTAAATCTTCTCATCCATGAAATGGTATATGCCTACATTAATTTTTTCAGTATTTCTAATATTTTATAAAATTTTATAATTTTTATCCATTAAAATGTTTATATTCTCCTTACTACTGAAGAATGTGGCAACTATTCTGAATTACTTTATTTGTTAAATTATTTTTAATTTGGTAAATCAGATTACTAGGAATGCTATTTGTTTTTCTATATTAATCATACAGCCAAAATTCATTGCTTAAACTCTTATCTACCCTAATAGTCTGTCTATATTTAAAATTGTTCTATGTTTACCAAATATATTTTCTGTAATTAACCAATATACTTCTCTCTCTTTCAGGCTAAGAACTTTAGGCACATTGTTGCATAACAGAAATGGTTCCAGTTTTAAATTTTATGGGAATTGCTTTAATGGTTTAATGTTATGAGTATAATTTATTTCAGTTTTAGTGACCATATTGTTATAATTTAAGAAGTTCTTTACTATTTATAGTTTGTCAAGAAGTTTACCAATCTTAAATGGTTGCTGAATCTTATTTATCTATGTATTTTCAGATGATCCTATAAATTCTCTCATTTAATTAGTTAAATGTAAAAAAAAACAAACTTTTTAAATGTTAAAACATTCTACAATTCCTGGAAAGAGCTCTAACTAATCATGTTTAACTTTACTTGCATTTCTAGATTTAATTTATTAATATTGTATTGAGAATTTTTGCTTCTGTGTTTATACATGAAAGTGACCCATTTTTTTTAAATTTTATTCTTGCTATCAAGATTATAACCATACCTCATAAAATGAGTTTTCTAACTTTCCTTATTTTTTCTTTATATCGTTTACATAAGGAGTATACATTCTCTGCATAGTATAAACTTCTGTGAAACATTTCTTTTTATTCTCAATAGACAAAGGTTTTCATTGTGATGGGTATGGAATTTTATGATGCTAATTCTTCATCTAGCAAGATATTCATATTTCTCCTTTAATCTATTATTACTAATTATATTTTTTGTTTTTCAATTGTTAAACCAAACTTGAATTCTTGCCATAAACTTAATTTGGCTTTATACTTTTTAATTTGCTGACCTCAGTTTGCTAATATTTTTTAAGGATTTTTATATGTATATACACAAAAAGTTGACCTGTAATTTTATTTCCAGCAGTCTCTTGTGGTTTAGTAACAGTATTTTAAAAGCCTTCTTTTTGTATTTTCGGCATGATACAATAGACACTTTGAATTGCTTATTTATAGTATAATACTGATATTGGCCCTGGGACCGTTATTTTGTGGAGCACCTTGCAGATTTTAGGAACATACACTTTGCAGACACTGGCCAAGAAGAGCTGTCCCGGTGAGGTATCCATACTTCCATACTTCTGCAGTGAATACCATTTCTTGGACAAAGGTATTACAGGCCCTTTTAGGGAGTTGACTTCCAGACCCTCCACCCCCATGCACTGTGTCCTAAACTTGGTGTGCCTGAGTAGCCTGTGGTTGGCTGTTTCTTCTGTCTTTCGTAGCCTTTCATAATGATGCTACCCCCACCCTACAGAGGAAGCAAAGCTCTGACTCATCCCATCCTCCTCTGGTTCATGGCTTTGAGCTGTGCAAACCTCCAGGCACCAACCTCAGACACGATCTAGAATTTCCACTTCTAAGGAAGAATCCCAGGAGAGCAAAGAAAAGAAACTTCAGTAAGAAAGATTGAAGTGTAGCCTATTCGGCTTGGCAAAAAGAGAAAAAAAAGTCACAGAGAAGCTCTGTGTCTCTATTTATCTTCCTATCTATCTACCTATCTATCTATCCACCTAGATCTATCATCTCTCTACGTATCACCAACTATCTATCATCTACCTGTCTTCAAAATAGAATTCAGTGGTGATAACACTATTGTGTGCTATCTATTATCATGTTTATTGGAAATAAAACATGAAGTTATTTTCTGAAAACATATAAATCTGATTTGGCAAACATGAGGACTTCTTATCAACCTGTCTGCACATTTTCCTCTAAGGAATGAGGCAAACTTACACTTTCAACAGTTTGGTGAAAATAGATTTAATCTTAATACACAGTACACAATAAGAAATATACATTCTTTGCAAATATTTAAAAGTATTTAACAAATTTTAGGTGTTTATATAAAAATGCTTGAGTGGACAATTCTTTTTCAAAATTAGTTTAGAGGCAATGACAATGCAAATGAAAATATTGAAAAACTCTGGTCTAAGAGATAATCCTATTTCTTTAACAAGGACAGAAGCCATACCATATGTTATATACAATTTTCTGTATGTTAAAATAAGACATATGTGCACTTAGTTTTGTTCACCTACTGTTTGGCCTTGTAAAATCCCAAATGATGAAACAATGCCAACTATAAATCAGAATTTTGCTAATTCAGAGAGACCAACTATATTAGAGTTCTCTAGAAGAAAAAAAAAAACCCGAACCAATGAGAGAAAGAGAGAGAGAGAGAGAGAGAGAGAGAAATTGCTTTAGTCTACCAACTTAAATGTTAATCTAATCTAAAACATGCTTTAACAGAAATTCCTAAAATACTATTCAACCAAATATCAAGATTTCTCATGGATCAGCCAAATTAACACATAAAATGAAGCATTACACTGACTATAGTTGACTCTTCGACAACGTGAACTTGAACTGCACTGGTCCATTTATACGCAGCTTTTTCTCCCAATAAATACAGTATGGTATTGTAAATGTATTTCCTCTTCCTTATGATTTTCTTAGTAACATTTTCTTCTCTCTCATTTATTTTATTGTAAGAATAGAGCATATAATACATGTAACACACATAATATGTTAATTGGCTGTTTATGTTATCATTAAGGCTCCAGTCAACAGTAGGCTGTTAGTTAAGTTTTGGGGGGAGTCAAAAGTTATACACGGATTTTTTACTGTACAGGGGTGGGTGCACCTAATCCCTTGTTTGCAAGGGGCAAGGATATATTATGCATTGGCACATCTTTACCACTAAGCATTAGGAAATCCCTGGGTAAACATTAGGAGACCAGCAGCCTGATTTCAGTTCTCTTATTTATAAACAGTGACTTTATGTAATTACTGAAGGTTTCGGAGTCTTGATTTCATCTTCTATAACAAGAGTAAAATATTTGTCTTTTTTTATCCCATAGGGATGTTATACAGAAGTTGACTGTCAATCCAAAATTGCTTTGTTTTTTTTTTGTTTTTTTTTTTAATGTTTTATTTATTTCTAGGAGAGAGAGAGAGAGAGACAGCGTGAGCAGGGGAGGGTCAGAGAGAGAGGGAGTCACAGACTGAAACAGGCTCCAGGCTCCGAGCTGGCAGTCAGCACAGGGCCCGACGCGGGGCTCGAACCCACGAACCGCGAGATCATGACCTAAGTGAAAGTCGGACGCTTAACCGACTAAGCCACCCAGGCGCCCCTAAAATTGCTTTGTAAATTCTATTATAAAAAATCATGATAGGTTGTTCATTCAGGACATATGCTAATGAATTCACTGTCTGTATGTTAATATCATGTAGAAAACCTAATTTTAATTTGCAGACCACAAAACATTCCTTGTTGCAAGCCAGTCAACTGATCTCCATTTTTATTCAGTGTAGGTAGTCTTTTTTTTTCTTGTTTTCTCTCTTTCTTTTTCAAGATGAAGAGTATTTGTTTATTTCATTAGGAACTGATTTTTCACACACTGAGTCCAGGATGACACCCCCAAACTTTTCCATGTAGAGGCAGGAGGCTGTCCTTGGGTGCAGTTGCTTTAGCAGATGGTTCCGGAATCTCAAGTCTTCACAGAATTCCATCAGCAGAGGTGCCTGCTGAGTCTGGCACCTATTTTTCTCCTAATTTCTCCAGTAGTTTCATTTCTTTTAGGATTGGGCATGAGGGCCAAGAGTTAAGCAACTGCTAGTGGTGCCAACATATAAAAAGGCAGGAAAGGATGGGTGTCCCTGGAACCGCTGAAGCGGGTGTCACCCTCTATGTGGTGCCCATTAGCATTATTTGTTTTGCTTCTTCCCTAATTAAAAATAGAGTGGGTAACATACAATACTTGTTTTCTTGTGTGTGCCTCATGTTATTTACATGTTCAACTCAAAGAAAATCTTAGCTCTTGTGAGTTCATTCATTCTGTGTGGCTTTAATGAGCTCAGTGGTAATGTCACAGTCAAAACACCATGCACTGCTTTGAACAGTGGGGGTAAAGGTGGAAAATAATTAGTATCTATTTTTGGTCTCGAGGTCCATCAGAGTCAATAGGAAAAGAGGGGAGCAGAGAGAGTAATCAGGAAAGGACTTTGCCCAGCAGGATGCAGATTTAATTAATTTACCCCAAGCTAACCTGAAAAGAGAGGAAAATGGACTCTACAATAAAAGAGCATGCTTATTTTAACCACTAAGCTTATTTTCTCAGAAGCTTAGTTTTAACCCTTTAGACAACAAATCTAGCTTATTTTAATGAAGACAATGTATAAACTCAAAGCCCCTCAATAAGGTATATTAATCATTTACTCATATGTAATGAATTCATTTATTCACTTAATCATTTACTAAGTGTTGATGTTAAAAGATTAAATTGCAGGGGTGCCTGGGTGGCTCAGTTGGTTAAGCGTCCAACTTCGGCTCAGGTCATGATCTTATGGTTCGTGGGTTCGAGCCCCGTGTCCGGCTCTGTGCTGATGGCTAGCTCAGAGCCTGGAGCCTGCTTCAGATTCTGTATCTCCCTCTCTCTCTGACCCTCCCCTGCTCATTGTTCTCTCTCTCTCAGAAATAAATAAAAAATCATGTAAAAAAGATTAAATTGCAGTAAAGCAGAGGAGGAAGACTTTTGAGTTAACATTGTTGCAGTGATGACATCAGCTTCCTCTCTCTTACTTTGACAAGAGGCCCCTGATGTGACTTTTAGCAAGTGCATTTTTTTAATGAGTCATTTTTTGACTCCTTAAAATAACAATATTTTCAACTAGAGCCATAGATGAGTAGTTAGATTGCAAGTCCTGGGTATGTTTCAAATATTCCTAAGGAATCGGGAGAAATATAAATGGTGTTCTATTGATTCCAAAGAGGAGAAAAAATAATTTCAGTAGTCTATGAGCCTTGCATAGAGATTAGCAGTTGTTATTTTAGATTTTTATGTAAACTGGTCACAACTCAAGTAAGTATCAAAGTGAAGAAAGAAAATGGTTTGTCACAATGTCTCAGCGGTGAAGGTCCCGTGAAATCCAAAAACTCCTCATGGTCTTTCATCTCAATTGCTGACCTTTCAGGAAAAGAAAGCCTCACCACAGTGCCTACTTGTGCAGAACTCTTTATGAAGAATACACTGGCACAATATGTCCACTAAGTGATGTAGAAGTGCAGAGGACACTAGCCCCTACTGCACGGGAAGCTGATGGTATGTATAATGCATCTGAACAAATGGAAGGAGACTCATGTGACCATGAGATGATTCCTCTCCCGACCTTGCTGGGTCATGCTTTCCTGGATCACCTCTGTACACATTGGTGTGGATGACTCCCCCTCAGCACAGCCTAGCCTGTGAGGGGCTAGCACAGAAGAGCAATTGCCTTTTAGTGTTTGCTGATCTAACAGGGGCTAACAAGCAGCATTTACTTGATGAATCCTTATCTGTGAAATTATACATTGTTGACATAAATGTGTGGCAATATGGATGTAAATAGTTGATAGTTTGTATACTTAATCCCTGAAGACAAATTTCTACTTGTCCATAGAGTTAGAATTCAACTATAGATCATGATTCTGACATTCATTGTAATGTGCCCTATGGGAGATGAGTACGCTTTCTGAGAAGTTTTCTCTCCCTGGACCTTAGGGATGCATTTACCCTCCACATAGTACATCACTTGCAGGACTCTATTTATAGTGGTTTTAATGGGTTGTCTTTGGGGGACATTAGTGGATAGGATTACAGAATCTCAAATCAAAGAGACCATCTTAACTTTCAGATATTAATTCTGTGACCACTGATAAGCCACTTGGGCCTTTCAAGTATTAGTTTCCTCAACTGTAAAGTGGTGACAATACTAAATACCTGTAAGGTTGTTTTGTGGCTCCAAAGGAAAAATGTAAGTAAGAATTTCAGCCTAAGGATGCCTTGGTGGCTCAGTCTATTGAGCAGCCGGCTTTGGCTCAGGTCGTGATTTCTCAGTCCATGAGTTCGAGCCCCGCGTCGGGCTCTGTGCTGACAGCTCAGAGTCTGGAGCCTGCTTCGGATTCTGTGTCTCCTTCTCTCTCTGCCCCTCCCACACTTGCACTCTGTCTCTCTCTCTTTCAAACATAAATAAACATCAAAAAATTAAAAAAAAAAAGAATTTCAGCCTGAAAACAGATCCATTTGTGACATTCAAACAGTAACTATCATTAAGATTAGTTAATTATTCCTTTGTTTATTAATTACCCGATAAATTTTAATGCTTTGCATATATAATGCTTTTTGCTTCCCACTAATTTTCATCCCCTTGTGACAATATCACCCAGGTTGGCATGGTCTACCTTTTTGTGAGACAAAGCAACCTTGACTGCTCTGTGTCTGGAAGGAGAATGGGGCCACCAGAAAGTACACAGATCTCTACGCAAGTAGTTTCCTAAAATCTTAGGGACAAGTTGCACACACCCAGGTTCCACAGAAGTGGGAGAGGTACATAGCAAGCACCTTGCATGGCTCATCTATTGTGCCTGGGAAGAATGGTGCCTTATAATTAGATAACTTTCCAAAATGTCTAATGACTAAATGGAGCATGTTGGAGGTAATGGCAGTGTGCTGTGTGGATTTAGGTTGAGTGGGGCCAGGAGAGTAAAGATTGCTGAGGGGGCTTTTGGAGTAACATATGTGTGAGAGAATCACGATCTAACTAACAAGAGTAGAGTACGCAGAATGGAGGAAAAGAGAGAATTATCAAAATTGCATAAATCGACAGGTCAAAAGATGATTCAGTGGTTAGACCCTGTATCGGGACAGAGGAGTGAGTGCCATTTACATACTGTTGTGTATAAAAGTTGTTTTTGTGACTTGTCATGCACCATCTGCCCAGAGTCGCACATACGCAATTGTGGGGGGCTTAGTTGGGTTGAGTTCAGTATCTGGCCTTGGGATCAGAATTGGCCCTCCTGTTCTTGACATCAAGAGGGATTAACTGACCTCACTGCCTTAAGCCAGATCAGGCTAGCCCCCTGGAATCAATCAGGGAAGAAAGAAGAATATACAGACTGTACCCAGGTTCCTATGATTAACCATAGATCAAACACTAGTAGTGTATATATTGTCCTGGCGGGAGTAGCTAGTGCAAAATATCAGCTGAGGGGAGGACACTCACCGAGGACCCTGAATCAGGACTTCCAGCCACATGTTTACCATGGGGCTTCCCTAGCCAGAAGGTTGGACGGTGAGAGCACCCAGTTTGACGTATTAAGCTTTCTTTGTTCTTCTCTATACCTCTCTCTCTCGGTGTTTATGATAGTTGTTTAATTCCTTATATTCCCTTTCCTTTATAATAAATAAGGTTTCCATGAAACCTAAAATGCAGCTCTCATAAATTATTTTAATTAGTATTATATAGAACACATACTTAGGACTGTCAGAAAGAATATCTAATTTAAGAAAGAAGTTGATAAATTTTAGTTGCTTTCTATTGATAGATTTATTTATTTGAACTTAGCCACTTTATATATTTGGAGTACTTGTGTATGTTTGTCTCTTATATAGATTTCTTTTTCTTTTTTTTTTTAAAGTTTTTTTATAGTTTATTTTTGAGACAGAGTGAGACAGAGCATGAGCAGGGGAGGGGCAGAGGGAGAGGGAGACACAGAATCCAAAACAGGCTCCAGGCTCTGAGCTGCCAGCACAGAACCCGATGTGGGGCTCGAACTCACGAACCATGAGATCATGACCTGAACCAAAGTCAGACGCTTAACCGACTGAGCCACCCAGGTGCTCCTATAGATTTATTTTTCACTCATACTTATTCAAATAAATACATTTAAGTTGTGGGTTAACCAATGAGGCTTAAAAGACTAGCAATAGCATTGGCTATTTATCAAAAATACTTTACTTTATAAAAATAACTATTCAACTGCCATTTGAAATGTGACGTTTTAGCATATATTTCATAATAGAGGTGAGTGTAGTTCTTTTTCTAGAATCATTCTAATGACTAACGCTAGTAGATTTGCAGCCATCCTCATGATACTGTAGCTCTTAATAAGCATGGTATCTCTAAAAACATCTTTTGCCTTTTAATTTCTCTGGGCACAAACTGGCAAGATTGTTGTCAACAGTCTATTTCAGAACACAGGACGTTTCCTTCCACATACTGATAATAATCTCAGAGACCCCAATAGAGTGAAGAAATCTCTATCCCCACACTGTGCATTCTATAAAAATTATGTCCTGTGAGAATCAGCTGCAGACGTTAGAAAGAGAAATTCGAAAGCAAAGGAAGAAACTCGCGGACACAGTAGACACATAAGAAGTTCAAGTCTAGAAATGGATCTTTATTCCCACAGAGCTTTGCAATGTGTGCTCTGGACGTACTCTATTGTCATCGAGAACCTAAATAGCAGGTAAGTGGCAAAGCCAGTGTTGATCTCATTACACAGGGTTTCTTTGCTATAATCCTATTTTTTTTTCCTTCACTGTGGATCTTATTCAGTTGTATTTCTTCACATGAAAATTTGGATTCAGTTTAATGGAGGTATTTCTACAGGCAGACAAGCTCCTTAGGGGAAGTTGTAGCCATTCAAAGAGCCAGTGCTGAAAACCCTGACACATGATGCATAGAATAAAGTAGATAAATAACACACACACACCTTAGTTCAGCACACACGTCTGCTGGGATTTATTCATTAATCATAGACACTCGGATTCCATTATGATGTCACAAATCCGCACACACTCTTTGTGTCCCCAGTTTCCAAACTAACTAAAGGATGTTGGCATGAGAATTGGTTGTATTAATATTCACGATAGTTTTTGTGTTACACACGTCAGCAGGCACAAACCACATGCTGCAGATTTTGCTCATAAAGTGGAATTCCAACGCATTCATTCTAGCAGGAGGGATAGTCAGACATTAGGTATAAAGAACTTAATCATAACTCAAGGGACCAAGGACACTATGGCCCCTCCTGTGTCTTAGTCCCCAACTTTCTCTGGGAACCCAGACTCGCCCAACTTTCACCCTTTATGAGGGAACTTTATGTGCAGGATAATTGGATACACAACTATGTTTTAGAATGAGTTGGAGAATGGGGCGCCTGGGTGGCTTAGTCGGTTAAGCGTCCGACTTTCGCTTAAGTCATGATCTCGCGGTTCGTGGGTTCGAGCCCCGCGTCGGGCTCTGTGCTGACTGCCCGCTCAGAGCCTGGAGCCTATTTCAGAGTCTGTATCTCCCTCTCTCTCTGACTCTCCCCTGCTCACGCTGTCTCTCTCTCTCCTAGAAATAAAAATATTTAAAAAAAATATTTTAGTTTAAAAAAAAAAGAATGAGTTGGAGAAGATAAAAATACATCTCGAGGAGACATCGCCATATCTTGGGCAAAATTTATATTATTTTTTATGTCTATTCATTAGAAGCCTCATATTAAATTATACAATTTTCACCTTGTTTCTGGATGTATCAAGTCAGCGGGGAAAAAATAAGCATTATTTTTTCTCACTGAATCTTCCATATCTAAATATTAACAATTGAAAATGATATTGACATTCAATGATAGCACCAATGACAGCAATGACTATTGCTACTAGCAAGAGTGCCATGACAGAATAAGAGATTATAAAATACTTAGTATTCTCTCCTGGAATTACCACTGCAATCTTACCCATATAATGCAAATTAAATAGCTAAATTTTAGTTCAATTCATTTCAGTTTCATTTGTGGAGAAGAACACATGTTTTATATTTAAGATTAGAGTGCCTAACATAGAGCTTTGCACATAGCAATAGAAGAGTCAAAATGGAATAAATTTAAAGCCTTCTGTCAAGTGAAATAATGGTTTAGATGAAAGCATAAAACAGGATTCTTGCCTTCAAGGAGTGGATAGCCTTAAAGTGGAGTGTGTCCAAGTCATGGCCTTGGAGGGGTCTTACTCATCAGGATAATATTCATGTCCCAGATCCTACAGTCACATGGAACAGACATTGGTAAACTTGATCCATGGGCCAGATCCTGTTCAAGGTCTGTCATTTTGCAATATGTGAGCTGAGAATGATATTTACATTTTAAAGGGTTGTTAAAATACATATATACATGCAACAGAGATCTTTGAGGTCCATAAAACTGATAATATTTACTCTTACCCTTTATAGAAAAAGTTCCCTAATTTTTGACTTCAAGGATTAGGGTTTCCTGCTTTGTCACTTAATCTGAGCCCCCTTTCCACAGAGTGTGTGCTAGTTAACTTTTCATCTTTGTGACAATTGTTAAGCAAAACTAACAATCCTAACATTTGTAAGTTAAAGGAAAGAATGAATGTTGGTTGAAATATTTTCCACAAATGAAGGGCATATTCACATTGTTAGGTAGGGAAACACTAATAACAGGACTTGAATATTTCAAATGGAGTAAATCCCCAGATTCTGGTGTGTTGACATAATAGAAATGTGTTTCTCTCTCATATAGCTCTGTCCAAGAAATCACTTATACTTGAAGTATAATAAGTTTGTTACTTATTGCTGCGAAGGCTTCTGCACACCATGGGGGACTTCCACAGGTGCCCTGGATGCGGATGTTAGAAAGATCTTATAGAATTTGGGCTTTGGTTGGTGATTTGGGAGAGTTTAATGAAGTGGGGCTCTCTGTCGCTCTCTGTTGGGTGCAGTCCAAAAGTAAGGATAATCCTATGCATGAGTGATATCTTAATAAATCTTAGCTATAGGGAGGGCAGACTAACGTGAGGCGAAAGCTATAATTGATAAGGAAGAACAATCCCTTACATTAGCCGGAGGACGGACATGTTGGTAATGGTGGTTTGGATGATAGTCATGTTTTGCCTGCATTTAGACATGATTATGGACGCTCTTTGTTTTTTCTTTCTTTGTCCATAGTCATACTGATGTTCTGTTGAATCATTCATGTCCAAAGGGAGACGTGGCTGATAATGCCAGGCCCCACCCCAGTGTTGGCGGCTGCTTTGCTCCTTCTGAGGATGTGCTGTTGTCTGGAGTGCCCTGGTCCAGTAGCACCTCTTAGCAGCCGACATCAGCATTGGATGAGCAGACTTTCTCAGACAGGTTGGAGGGTGTCTCGTCTTCGGCCGCCACTCCCTGTTTAGAGTTTCACTTCTCCAGATTCTCTCATAATTGTGTCAAATCTGATTTCAATAATAATTCACACACCCCATAACTCAGTGCTTCTGCTCCCCTAATTAAACACTGACAGAGACACACCGAATGCAAATAAGGAAGATTAATCGAAAGCTGTTAGAGAAGAAAATCGATTCCTGGAGATCCCAGCTCCAAATCCGTGTAAGAAGAGGCTGCCCTTCCCAATCATGGCAAAATAACAGAGGTTCGTGCTTTTTAAAAGGCAAACCTGTGGGATTGTACACTGGGGAACTTCAGACGTGTTTGGAGGCAAGATAGCTTTCCAGAAAAAGGAGAATAATTGTAGAATATCGAACTGAATGCTGAGTCTACCAGTCTCCTTTGTCCACCCAGCTCTCAAAGTCACAGAAATGCATCCTCGGGTAAGAGATCAGAGAGGTTGGCTCCCTGAAGTCTGACCAAGTATATACAACTGCGGTCACTGCTTGAAGCATACGATGATCATAAATGATTACATCCATTATGTCTGCTTGATGAACTGAGAATTGACTCACTGGCATTGATGACTGGCTTCCTTTATACCTGATAATATTCTTTTCTCTGAAATGCGCTTTGAAACCAAAATAACCAATCCAGCTCTCCTTTAATTCATGTTAGCGTGGCATACTTTCTTCCTTTCCACTGATTTATTTGGATCATTTAATTAAATTTGTGCAGGCAGCGTATAGTTGAGTCTTTTTCATTCTATGACAATCTTTTCCTTTAATTTGGATGTTTAGACAATGGATACTTAATGTGATTGTTGATAGAGTTAAGTCTGTGTCTGTCACTTGCGATCTGCTATTATTTGTTCTTTTTTTTCTCCTTTACTACATTTTTGTTGTTGTAATTCAAATGGGCATGTAGAAGTTAGCACAGGCACTCTTCAGGTGATATTTTCCCACATAGTAAAAAAATCTCACAGTAGCATACAATTGATCTCTGAACTACCTGAAAGATAGGGGACGCCAACCCTCTGCACAGGCACAAATATGTATGACTTTTGACTCCCTCAAAACATAACTACTACTAGCCTAATGTGACCCAGAAGCATTACTGGTAACAATAAGTGTCGATTAGTACATACTTTGTATGTTGTATGTATCATGTACGGTAGTCTTAAAGTAACCTAGAAGAAAGAAAATGTTATTAAGAAAATGATAATGAAGAGGGTTACCTGGGTGATTCAGTCAGCTAAGCATCCAATTCGTTTCAGGACATGATCTCCCAGTTTGTGATTTTGAGCCCTGAATCGGGCTCTGTGCTGTCAGCTCAGAGACTGTTTCAGATCTTCTCTCCCTCCCTCTCTCTCTTAAAAGAAAAAAAAAAAACCACCACATTTAAATTATTTTTGTTTTTTAAATAAGAAAATGATAACAACGAGAAAATACATTTATAGTCCTGTATTTCTAGGGGAAAAAATGCACAGATCACACCCGTGTTGCTCAAGGTCAATTGTGCTTCCATCTCTCTCCTCCCAACCTTTATCCCTTTGTTGTTACATACTTTACTTTTACCTCCATTTTAAACTCTAGACTATTTTTTGTTACTTTTTGTTTAAACAGCCTATTATCTTTTAAAGAGATATAAATAACATTTTCAGACAGTTTTATATATTTACACATGTGGCTACCATTTCCAGGGCTCCTCACTCCTTGGTAACCTACCCACTTGATTATCATTTTCCTTTTGCCAGAAGGACTTCCTGTAACACCTATTATAACAAACTGGGTAATGGTTCCCAGTTCCCATCACATGCAGAGGGACTAGTAAGGGCTCTCCATACCCACTCACCACCCCAGCTGCTCCATAAAATGATAACTAGCCCTTGTCGTATCAGGGTTATCTGAGCTTACCACCTACATCATGAGTGGGAATCTGGAGATTAATTCTCTTTAATGCTGTGTGTGTTCTCCATGTTGATAAATCAGAAGAAAAAGTTTTTCTGAAATATTTAAACTTTAAAAATATTGACTTCTATATAAATAATATGTGGGACGGTGTCTTTCAATTATTCCTCAGGCTTTTATGTAGTGGCTTGAAACATGAGATCAAAGAAAGGATGCTAGAATGTAGATATTTCACAAACTTTTCCAGGACAGGAAATTGGACTCTTTCCACCAGTTCAATCTATATTTTGTGAAAACCTTTTGCCTGGAAAGCTCTTCCCTATTCCATCTGTCTTAGGTGACTTGTTCCTTTACTGTCACTTGCTCTTGCATTAGGCTGTTGGCTATTTCCTGAATTCATTAGGTTCCTGCTCTCCACTGCACATGGTAATGTTCTCTTTCTCCACAACGTTTTGTCCAATGGCTGCAGAAAATGGTGTGTATACTGCCTCTACTCTGCATTGTATTTAGCTTAGCTTTTATCTGTAACCTGCTTGAAAAACTCCACAATTGTGTATTAAGTGTAGGTCTTATAACTCATGCTATAAATGGCTGAATCTCCTGCTCTAGTGAGGAGGGGGAGGCTCTGCAATGGGGGTCTGGCAAAGGTGTGTTTTCCTCCTGAAGCTTGTAGGAAAAATCCAGAACAGGGGTGCCTGGAAACAGGATCCCCAAGGCGGGACGTAAGCTCGGTAAGATACAGAAAGGAGTGTCGGGGCTCAAGGGGAGGGATCAGAGCTGGGGGTAAAACCAGGAAATGGAGGGTCAGTGAGAATCTGAGATAAGACATGAGATTACATTTTTCAGCTGTAAAATGGAGAGAGTAACAGGATTCCTGTGAGATAATGCCGGCATGCAGAAAGAGCTACAGTGTCAGTTACTGACAGGAATATCAGAACGAAGAGTCTCAGATCAGGAGTCAGCCTGGATGAGTCTCTAAAAATTCCACAAATGCTTGACTTTGCCTAGTGTCACCAAGTATGGTTCACAGGAGAGCTGGCTGTGCTGAGATGGACAGACACAAGGGACTGCGAAGATAGAAGCTTCTAGAAGGCAGTGAGGACTTTTTTCCACTCTATTTCTGTTTTTGTTTTTGTTTTCTCACCCTGCAGGATGGGGCACAGTCAGCAAATGTATGGAGTGAATGAATGAGTGAGCAACAATACACTTTTTGAAAGCAGACACTGTTGTTACTCATGTCGTCTCTACTCCATCCTCCTTAACAGTCCCTGCCGCTCCAAGGTCAAGTAAAAGACAAGTTGCAAAGGAATTGATTTATGCCAGTACCTGACTTTGGTACTGCATGTTCTTCAATGGATCGTGTATCTTGAGTAACCCAGACGGCGTGCCGGCGTGCCTCTCTATCTTATATTCTTTGTCTCTTGTTCACCATCCCCCTGGCCCTGCCTCTTAAGGTCACAAGCAGGAATTTATTTATGCAGGTCCTTGACTTTTCCAGGGCAGGAGTATGGCAGCCCCATCGTGTCCTATCCTCAGATGGGACTTCTGTCATTAGGGTGAGAAACCTGGGGCAGAAGTTATAGGAGAAAACTCTTTTGGTGACGCACGGAGATGTGGTGAAGATTATGGGTACCAGGGTTGTCAAAGGGCAGTTTGGTCAGCACGATTTATTGAAAGCCTAATCTGTGCCAGGTACCACTCTACCTGTGGAAACAAGACAGAATAATAATTGAATAAGAAAGGAGGATTAGATAGATAGATGATAGATGATAGATAGATAGATAGATAGATGATAGATAGGTAGAATGAATTCTCATTGTGCATTTAACGTCTGCAGAATCTTGCACAAGTTGTAACAACCACGTAAGCCTCAATTTTTTGATAAAATTATTTAAATGCTTATCTCGTAGGGTTTCTGTGAGAACTAATGAGGTAATCACACATATGTACATATATGTGCACATATATATCTATGTATAAACAAAGATGTATTAATATATTTTATATATAAAATATGTGAGTGTATGTAGATACAGATATATCTTTATGTCCATATCTATCTATCTTGGGAAAGAGAAAGTGAGCTTAGCACATGATACATGATAAATCTGAGTTCCCTTTTTTCTCAGCTTCTGGACTATAATACTGTGATACTTGCTGTTTCTTTTGTCACCTGAGTCCCAGCTTGCTTTCTAGACTCCTATCAACCTGTAGCATCACTTTTGAACCAGGATGTGGCTATGTGCCTTTCTAAGTGGCCCTAAATGACACCTGAGCTTTCTGGTCCCCTTCACTGCTCCTGATTCACCACCCTTACAGGAAAGCAGTCAGTAGAGGTGGGCTGACTTAGGAGAGACTTTTGCGTCAGCTCATCCAGTCCTCCTTGGACTTTGCGACGAGCTGCCTTCGGATGACAATTATTCTCGGCTGCAGCCATGGCCCCATTAAAGACAGGACTCTAGAGATGAAAAGTCCCAGATCCCATTATCAGCCCCTACTTCAAACATGAACTCTGGGTCTCAGAGGCTCTTCATGTGGCTTCCGCAGCTTAATGACGCCATTAGCATCTCCTACCTGAAGGCAGGACTAATTAAGGCACTAAGACGATGGCCATATTTCAGTTAATTGAGTTCATTTGCTGGTTTGCAAAGGAACACAATTAATAAAATAAGTTGTGCATGTCGCATTTCTTTGCAGGTCGACTTTGAAATGATAACTGTTTGATCTGCGCTGAATAAAATGAGGAAAACAGTTCATGCTGAACTATTTGTAGGCCGAGGTAGTGAACATATGTTTCTAATTTGAGCTAAGAGAAAAGCAAAAATACACAAATTTAGCAAACCTTAGTTCTTGACAACCACTCACAGGATATTTCAGCTAAGAAGTGAGCATATGGCTCAGGAAATAAGGAATCTAGTTGGCTTGGTGTGGAAATTATGTTTCTAGGCTCAGAGTTTCATGACTGACGTGAGCTCATTCTTTCTGAGATGGGCGGAGGTCTTGAACATTTTCTGTGGATTCTCTCATCAGTAAACAGATGCTGCTTATCCATGCAGGTGAATCGGGTGGGGGTAAAATGGGTGTCTCATTATCTTACATCACACTTCAGGTAGGATGAGTTTCACAAGGAGACGATTAGGTCTCTTCAGAGGTTCCACATCTGGAAATGATCAGGTGATTAGAGTTGCTTGGGTAAGTATGAAGTGTGATGGCAGAGGTGTGTGGATTGCCTCTGGCCTTACAGCTCAAGGTAGACAAGGATTTGGCCACCATGACGCATGGCTTTGAGGGGGGCAGAACATGCCACTTTGGTATGTGGATTATTTCAAGCTGAAATCAATCAGGGTTCATCAGACTCAAGGAGAGCTTTTTACCTCTCCCTTCACTGCCTGAGAGAATTTAGATAAGAGGCCTTTACCAGGAAGAAAGCTATTACTAAATACAACATTTTCCAAAAGACTTACCTGCATGGCATGGAAACATTTGTTTACCAAACATCTGTTCTTCTCAGCTTCCAATTGTCTTCCATCCCATTGAAACCCCTTCTCCTTAGCTCAGGATAGAATATAAGCTTCAATTACGTGACTGCTGGGAATTCTCATATTTTAATGGGGATCCCAAACATACAAAATTTGTTTTCTTCCTGTTAATCTGTCTTATGTCAATTTAATTATTAGATCAGCCAAAGAACCTGGAAGGGAAGAGGGAAAACTTTTCTGCCCCTACAGCTTTTTCAGTCACAGTTGTTCTTCTATATTCAGACTATGGACAATTTGTTTCATTTCTTGGTTGCATCTGTTTGTTTTTTAATTCTTAAGGCTGTATACACCATACTTACTGTTTTTCAAGGGTAAAGTTTGCCCTTGCTTTGTAATTTATAGAAAAAGATTTTTTTTTTAAATTTATTTCTGAGAGAGAGAGAGAGACAGTGTGAGCAGGGGAGGGTCAGAGAGAGAGGGAGACACAGAATCTGAAGCAGCCCCAAGGCTCTGAGCTAGCTGTCAGCACAGAGCCTGACACGGGGCCCGAGCCCACAAATGGTGAGATCACGATCTGAGCCAAAGTCAGACGCTCAACTGACTGAGCCACCCAGGCGCCCCAAAAAGATATTGTTTCCAAGGTTTCTCTGATGATAAAGATATCTTTTCAAATCCAAAGTAGAAGCCCAATTTTGACGTCCAAGACTGGGTGTTGGGGGAAAATGTCAGTGGACTGGGGTCTCATCCCAAGCACTGTGGTCCTGAACTCAACATATAAATCATGAGAAAGTCCCTTAGTCTCCCAAGGCCTCCCTTTCCCCATCTTTGAACGAGCTGATGGGAAGGGATGAATCCTCAAGGTTTATCCCAGCTCCCAAGTCCTGGAGGTTGATGACAGTGAGGGTAGAATGTCTGTACCTTCCAGACAGAATCTTATGGATTCTTTAGCAGACCAAGGAAACTCGATCTCATGGGGAGGCCACATTTCCAAGAAGAGACCTCTCGGGCTTCCATCCTGATTGGGAGTTCGGGTTGATTGCATCCACGTGGGAGTGCCTGGCTTAGGCAAAATGTATACTGGTTCTGTTGCTGGACACAGTGGACCATTCATGGCTGGGCAAAGTTGAGACATCAATGTTAACCACAAAAACCTTCTACTATCCCCAAGTGGTAAGCTCTCTCTGGGTCTGTTTCCCTGTCTCTCATAAGGCAGTGAGAAAGGACTCACCTCCACTTATGCTCTCAGAGAAATGAAAATTTAGTTCTCTGTTGCTGAATTGTTGTCTGATTTGCCCAGCAATCTTACATCAGAATGACTTCATTAGCTGAAAATTGCCCTCAAAATTCCAACTCATAGGGGCACCTGGTAGCTCAGTCGGTTAAGCGTCCAACTTCGGCTCAAGTCATGATCTCACAGTTCATGGGTTCAAGCCCCGCGTCGGGCTCTGTGCTGACAGCTAACTCAGAGCCTGGAGCCTGTTTCAGATTCTGTGTCTTCCTCTCTCTTTGACTCTCCCCTGCTCTCGCTGTCTCTCTCTCTCTCAGAAATAAATAAAATATTTTTTAAAAATTCCAACTCTTATTTATTCAACAGTTAAATAATTCTTAGTGTGCATCCTGTAGGCGTGTTATCTCTTCTGTAGGTGCTGTCTCCTGAGACTGTTAAATGTCTAGTACTTTTCAAATCTCAGGAGTAATTTCTTTGCCGAGATTCAATTGACTTTATTTTTTATTATGGTGGAAAGCAAAGCTGCGGTTAAAAAGTAAATCATAGTTGGGGCGCCTGGGTGGCTTAGTCGGTTGAGCATCCGACTTTCGCTTAGGTCATGATCTTGCGGTTCGTGGGTTCAGACCCGGCGTCGGGCTCTGTGCTGACTGCCAGCTCAGAGCCTGGAGCCTATTTCAGAGTCTGTCTCCCTCTCTCTCTGACCCTCCCCTGCTCACGCTCGCTCTCTCTCTCTCTCTCTCTCCTAGAAATAAATAAAAATATTTAAAAAACAAGTAAATCATAGTTAACAGAAACATAAGAACCAATAACCAGAATAATCCACAAATGTATGGGTAATGTTGATCTCACTTAACATCTCAGAGATAAGGGCCTTGTTTTTTCCTGCTTTACTCCAAAAAGACTAATTCCATTATGAACGCACAATAGGATATGTCAGACCTTGTGACCAATACTTTGCCGTGAAGTTCAGAATAAGTTGGGTGTAAAATTTGCCCTATGTGGCATTCCATAGGTACATTTTCTGAGATAAAGCACAAAGTTTGACCTTTTGGCATTTAGCAATGCAGCATTTGTATTACCTTTAATTCCACTCACTGCTGGAATTGGCAATAATTCCAGTTTTGCAATGGGCCATCGGCTGGGTATGCGATGGTGTTCCTTCCAGGGCAATTCCACATGAGCTCCAAGAGTCTTTTTCCCATCCTACATCTCCTTACCATAGTCTGCCCCATCTGCTGTAGGCCTCCACAGGCTAAATTACTGATCACTATTGGCTAAGAAAAGCCCTCACAACTCATACTGGATAAAATGACCTTCCAACCCACCAGCCCAGTCCCACAGTTCACCCCAGTGAAAGTGCTGGGGACCTGCTTCTTTGGGAAAATTCTAATGCGGTCCTTCAGGTTAACTTCTTGGAAATCTCAGTGAGAAAGAAAACCTTTACAGGAAATTAGCACAGGAAGAGAATTAGATGCTTAAGTATGTTTTGCATCTCATCCCCATGAAAACAAACTTACGTGATGTATCATTTTGCTTTCGCACAAACGTTGATAGATCTTGCAACAGCTGGGATAAACGTTCTGATGCTCCCGGAGCCAGTGGGCTTCTCTCTCCCACCTCCTCTGAAATCAGCTATTGCTGGAAGAAAACAGGGTGTTCTGAAAATACAAGGCTTGCTGTATAACTCCTAAGACTTTGAGGGCTTCTCACTACCAGGAGAAACCAATCATTGTGTAATAGAGCCACAAAGGATGGCTGGAAGCCCTCCCAGGAACCCCATCCTGTGGCAATGGTAAAGCCAGCGGAGCCTCCTTGAACTGGACATTAAGTGCTTGTTTGTAAGAACTGCTGGAGATTCTAAATGCAAACCTAACAAGCCCCTCTCATTTGGAACTTCAAATGCATATTCTTATTTTGCCAAGAATATGACCTAAGGTGCCAGCAGGACAATGGGCATCTACTCTCGCACATCTTTGTTTCAAAGGTAGGTAAGATGCTGAGAATTCATCTCTGATTAACATAAACATGAACATGGGGATTTAGGTACAATTAATATGTGATTAATCCATATGAGAACAAACACGGAAATGCTTTCGACTTGGAGATAGGTCACGATTTCAACTGCTTTGTAAAATGTTTAATGATACATAGTACATTCTGAGGTCCATCTGATTCTGGGAGTATTGCATCCTCTGTTACTTTATTCAACTGTATTTCTTTCAAAAGGTTTCAGTTGTCATTGTTTGACGAGGCTGTTAATAGTCTCTGATAATTGAGAAGCAGAAATCAACTTTTGCTGACTATATCTGAGTTTGCAGATATATGTGATTGATTGTTGCCCATCCTAGGCAGCCTTGAGAGTGAAGAATAGTGATTAGATGCCAATGGCAGAGGCTTATCAATTCATTTAATCAAAGCATGGGTCCAGTCGGCCTGGTAAGCAGGCATTGTGCTCAGCACTGGGGTAAGAATGGAGAGAGCGCAGTCCGTCTCAGGAGAAACCCTTGGTCTGGTAGCAAAGAAGAACATTTTTTAAGGTGTATTTCTTTATTTTGAGAGACAAAGAACCCGCACACGTGCAGGGGAGGGGCAGAGAGAGAGGTAGAGAGAGAATTTCAAGCAGGCTCCTCACCATCAGCACTGAGTCTGACCCAGGGCTCCAACTCACAAAACATGAAGTCATGACTTGAGCTGAAATCAAGTGTCGGGTGCTTAACCGACTGAGCCACCCAGGCGCCCCAGCAAGGAAGGACTTTGATTTGAAAGAAAGTTAATTCATAATTGTAAGTGTTGTGATAGCTCAGCATGTATAAAATACAGAGCAACTAACTTCCCAACAGGGGCCGAGAGAGGCAGAGAAAATGGAGGTATTTCCAAAGTATGACCATATTTCATCAGGGACAAATGGGCTGAAATTTTGAACACTACCTGCTAGAAACTGAGATAGCTCTGATGGCTTTTAACAAATAAGCAACCACATAAATACTAAAGTTGTTGTTATCAACTCTTCCTGTGGGGCCTCTTCCAATTTCATGGTAGGAAGAATTTCCACACCAAAAAATAGTCCCTATGTTTTTCTACAATGGTGTCATATTTCTGCCATTTATGTTCAGATAGATCTTTAATCCATCTGGAGACATTGTTAACTTAATCTGAGTAGTAGTGATACCGTTTTATTTTCTGTATAGGGTGAGCCAAATTTTCCATTATCTGTTGGCAATATAGTTTTTCTATTCTTTTATGGCAGGATCTTTCAACCTCAGCATAACTGACATTCCCAGCTGGATAATTCTTTGTTGTGAGGACTGCTTGTGTGTTATAGAGTATTTAACAGCATCCCTAGACTCTACTACTTTCCTCTCTTATATGCTTACAACTCACCCCTCTCCCCAGTTGTGACACCAAAAGTGTCTCCCAATTGCCAAATGTAACCTGAACTACAAAAGTACCCCTAGTTGGAAAGCACTGCTTTAAAACTACCACTCTGTCCCCATCACTGTGGCTACAGAATAGTCCTTTCTACAAGGTTGGATGAGTCTTGTTTCTTTATTTTCATGTATATTTTTGAAAGATGTTGTCCAATATCTCTCTAATATCATTCAGCTATTAGTGGATTGTATTAAACTTTATTTATTTGGGGAATATGGATATATTTACAATGTTATGTTTCTCCATTTATTCACTCTTTTGTATAACTTAATTGACTTTTACAATTTATACATGAAGTGTTCTAACCCTAATTAATCCTAGGTAGTTTATAGATTAATATTAATGAAAATGGTATCTCAAACTGTGTTACATTTTCTATTATTTTTTCTAGAATGTTATAAATTTATGTGTTGACCTTTACAGTCACTTTGTACTCACTATTAGACCAAATACTGCTGCTTCCCTCAGTAAATATTCATAAATCTACCTTGCAAAGAATTAGTTGTTTTTTTTTTAAGTGATCTCTATGTCCAACATAGGGCTTAAACTTACAACCCAGAGATCAAGAGTCACATGCTCTGAGCCAGCCAGGCACCCATCCACAAATTAGTTTGAATTTTGTTGGAGATCTTTATATTTCAGACTTACACACACACACACACACACACACACACACACTAAACTCCATTAATTTGCTTTCTCTAAAAATGATTGCTTGGATTTTCTTCTTGTCACTGTGGAAAGTAACTATAGAATTAAAGACTTGAAGAATTTTTGACTGTTTTTTTTACTTTCCCCTAATTTAAAAGAACTTTGCCCTAAACTTTCTATTTTGAAATATTATTATAAGTACAGTGTTGCAGGAATCATATACAAGGTTTACTCTAAACCTACAGTATTTAAGACTGAGTGTTGTGTAAGAAACACAAGACCCATCAGTAGAGATGAGACATAGACCCGCATGCCTATAGTCAACTGAGTTTTGAAAAGCCCAAAGAGAAATCAGTTGAGAAAAGATAGTCTTTTTGATAAATGGTGCTGGGACAACTGAGTATCCATATGCAAAAAAAAAAAAAAAAAGATGAGCAGAAATCTGAAAAATATCTCACATCTTTCACAAAAATTAATTCAAAATGGAACATAGATCCAAATGTATAATACAATTTCTAGAAGGAAACATAGGACAAAAGTCTATTAGGATTCCCTGAACAGTTCTTAAATACAAGACCAAAACAAAATTACTGAAACAAAAAAATAATAAGTTAGACCTTATGAAAATTAAAAATGTCTACTCTGCAAAGACACTGATAAGAAAATCAAAAGACAAGCAATAGGCTAAGATAAAAGATTTGCAAAACACATATTCTGATAATGACTGATACCCAAAATATACTAAGACCCCTTAAAACTCAAATATAGGAAAACAATCTAATTAAAAATGGGCAAAAGATTTGAACATACATCTCACCACTGAAGATATATAGAAGGGAAGAAAGCATATGAAAAGAGGCTCAAGGGGCGCCTGGGTGGCTTAGTCGGTTAAGCGTCTGACTTTTGCTTGGGTCATGATCTCGCGGTTCGTGGGTTCGAGCCCCGCGTCGGGCTCTGTGCTGACTGCCAGCTCAGAGCCTGGAGCCTGTTTCAGTCTGTGACTCCCTCTCTCTCTGACCCTCCCCTGCTCACGCTGTCTCTCTCTCTCTCCTAGAAATAAATAAAACATTAAAAAAAAAAAAAAGAAAAGAGGCTCAATATCATTTCTCAACTATAAAATAAAAACTAAAGTAACAAGCTATCACTTCAGACCTGTTAGAATGGCTAAAATTTTCAAAAATGACAATAACAGTTTCTGGCAATGATGTAGCTTGTGGTAAAGCAAAATGATACTGTAATTTGGGGAGACTTTGGTTGTTTTGGACAGAGTTAAATTTAGTCTTATCCTACAGTCCAGCAATTGGTTTGATTTGAGAACTGATATGTGCACACAACATCTGTACATGAACGTTTCCAGCAGTGTTACAATCGCCAAAAACTGTAAACAAGCAAATTCCTTTAATAGGTAAATGGATGAGCAAACAGTGGAACATCCATTCAATAAAATACTCTAAAAGAATTAATATGCAGGAGCTGTCAAACCATGTAAAGACATGTATATTCCTCAGGTGCTAAGTAAAAGAAGCTGGTGTGAAAGGCTATCACTTACTAATGATTTTACTCCTATGACATCTGGAAAAGGGAAACACATCAAGAGGGCAGGCAGATCAGTGGTTGTCAAGAGCTTGGAGTCGAGAAGAACTGAATGCGTGAAATGCAGGGGGATTTTAGGGCAATAAGCTATTTCCTGTGATATTTTAACAGTGGAAAAGTGACCCAATGTGTTTGCCAAAGCCCATAGAGCTTTACCACACAAAGAAGCTTAATGTCCGCACATTTTAGGAAACCATTTAGGAGGCCAAAGAATCCCACAACGTGGCAGAAGAATTAAAATGCATGGCAAACATAAAACAGCCTCCCTGTAGAGAGTGGGAAGGATGAGTACTAACCCAGAGAACCTGGAAAATTAAACTCTTTAAGATGAAAGGCAAAAGGAACTGTACATAAACACTGTCCTCTAGCTGATAAAGTTGTTCCCCACAGCGGTGCAGATGAGCAATTCTAAAACTACTGTACAGGTAGATTAGTATTGAAGAATCAAGCGAATGGATGGCAGGTGCTGGCAGCCAGGTCCCTCACTCTTGATGTGGGAGGTTACAGATGAGGAAGAGAAGGCTAGAATAATCCGCATGGCAACTGACTGAAGCTGGATGTAGGTAGGAACTCATGATTAACTTAAGATAGATACAGATGGATACACATATAAATGATTATTGATGTGTGTATATCCACATTATCAGTATACACACATATAACTCCTTGCTCCTTTAGCTAAGGGTGACTAGAAACCACAACACCCCATCCCAATGAGCACATCTAGTATCCAGATTTTACCTTCTAAATACCCTCCCCAATAAAAGGAACCAGGAGTCCTTAGAGATATGGCTGATTTGGGGGTCAGGGGTAGGAAATAAAGAGAATGAGACTGGAGCATCTTGAAGTGCCAGAAAATAAGAAAATGCTCAAAAACCCCACAATGATGGGGTTGTGTCAAAAGGACAGGAGCCAATTGAAAGAGCTCCTATGACCAAAGCTGGAAAATTGTGAACAAAAATTAAGTAAGTAGCATTGGACTTAGCCAAAGCTATAAAATAAATATCCAGGAGTCCATACTGAAATAAAGATGTGGGGGAGAATATACAAATATCTCACATAAAGTAAGGTCCAAATAATTTGTGTAGACACTTCTCCCTCGAGGAGTGGAGTGTGACTGCCCACTTCATCAATGCAGGCTGCACATGACTTCCAAAGAGTATATAATGGAAAGGAGAAGAGATACGGTAGCTTTACAGTAGAGAATCTGACAAACCTACATCAGCCACGGGATCAAGGTTGACACCAACCACAATAATTCATACCGACAGCTGGTGACCTGGTGGTGGGATGAGAATGGTGCTTTACTCTGGGGTCTTCCCCCTCAAACATTCACAGCCTAAGTCTAATGAGGAAAATATCAGACAAGTCTTAATTGAGGGACAGTCTACAAAACACTTGGCAGGTACTTTCCAAAAGTCAAAGTCATTAACACAAGGCAAGTCTGAAAAACTATCACGGCCAGGAAAAGCCTAAGAATACATGACAACCAGATGTACTCTGGTCTCCTGGATGGAATCCTGGGACAGAAGATGAGGTGAGGCAAAAACTAAGGATATCTGAATAATGTATAGTCTTTAATTGTTAATATTTTATCCATATTCGTTTATAATTTTGACAACCAGTCAATGTAAGATGTTAATAATAGGGAAACTGTAAGGTAATGTGTATATGGCTAGTATCTCTGCAATTTCTGCATCAACATAAACTATTCTAATATAAAAGGTTTTTAAGAAAACAAAAATTGCAAGTTTCTACTAAGCATAAAAGAAACAAATTTTGAGTAACTCTGTTAGGCAACAATCTCATGATGTCTATTCTCTAAACCCCCCATCTTTTTTCCAACTCACTCCAGTGATTCCATATCTACCCTCCATACCAAGGTTGAGATCACATCTCAGCCACTGCCTTTGTTCAGCCACCATCATATCCCAAACACATCCCTTGAAAATGCACTTGTTAGTTTCAATCAACAAGAAAGGTAAAGACTGTCCTTCTCCCAGAAGACTTTTCTGATCATTCCACCCCCAACCATGCCCTCATCTTCGAATGTCTAGATCTACTTTCTTCAGTATACCATCTACTATTCACACATGGCAATGGAGAATTTCAAGTATGACTGCTCTAAATTGCGATGGGCTGTAAGTACAAATTACACACTGGATTGTGAGGTCTTTGCTAGGAAAGAAGTTAGAATATATATAAATTTATAATTTGTTTAAATTATTACATCTTGAGATGATAATATTTGGCATAAATGGGGTTAGCTAAACTATCTTATTAAAAATAATTTTACCTCTTTTGTTTTATTTGTTCTAGAAAATTTTAAGTTGTATATGTGGCATGCGTCCTATTTCTACTATACAGTGTTATTCTAAAGCATGAACTCATCCTGATGCATTATAGCTAATGTAACATTGTTCAGAGTTTCATTTACTTTTAGTTGTGTCATGTACGTCTTCCCTGCTAGAACTGATAGACCACTTCCAGAAGAAAGAAGCAGGAAGACTCTAGGACGCCCATTGGGCATCTACACTCTATGTTCTCAGCATACACCTGGGAACTGCCCCTACTTTCCAAAGAGAGTCTATTACTATGAGGATTCTGATCTAAAGGTTTCTGATGAGCACTGGACATTATATGTAAGTGATGAATCACTAAATTCTACTCCTGAAATTAACACTACGCTATATGTTAACTAACTAGAATTTAAATAAAAACTATAAACATTGACAAAATAAAGCCTGGCTGTAGCCTAAGACTCTGAAAAACCCTGATCAAAATCAAAGAGATACATAGGGGAGAAGATGGAGAAAAATAGTTGGGGAGAGAGAGGGAGGCAAACCATGAGAGTCTCTTGAATGCTGAGAACAAACTGAGGGCTGATGGGGGTGGGGTGAGGGGAAGGGGGCTGATGGACATGGAGGAGGGCACTTGTGGGGACAAGCACTGGGTGTTATATGGAAACCAACTTGACAATAAACTATTAGAAAAAAAAAAACTAAGAGATACAGTAAGATCAGAAGCCAAACCAAGCAGCTACACATTTTCAGCTGTTTAAGTTATCTCAAGGTAGCAATTTATAGACCCCAACATTGATTTAAACAATTATGGGTCAACAAAAATATCCAAGAGTTTCTAATAATGTATTCTCATTTGAGAGGTACTTCATTACTTTGGGAGGAGGGATATATTTCCCTTTTGGAACCTGCATTCAGCAAGGATGCAATTTTATATTTGGTCATTTATAGATCCTGGCCATAATTTATGACAGGAAGTAAGACAAAGAAATGATAAGAAAATATAAACTATTCCCTTGGTACAGAAAAAAACAAAGCTAAACAATACAGCCATAGGATAATATGCCATATGTCTTCCCACAATGTTTGGTCTTTGGACTATTTCTGCTAAATTCACACAGTAAATTGACAATGAATCTTTTTGTTTATTAATATAGTTCCCAGTTGCCCCACATGGAAATTAAATATTAAGGATTTCAATGAGAAGCACATTTTGAATAAAAAAGGAAACCACTTTATCTTTCTCAGAAAAGCTGTCACACCATTCCCTGCATGAGCAAAAACACTTATTTTTAGTGAAGATTTGAGTTTGGAGGTCATTACATGTAACTTTTGAAATTCTCAGATCTTTTATTTTTATTACTTAAGGAAACTTTTTTTTTNTGGCAAAGCCTTCTCAATGTAACAGGAGGTTATATTCTTCCACCAATTGGCAATAATTTTTCACTTGAATTAGCTCAGAACTCAGAGAGAATGTAAACTGATAAAGTGTGATGTTCAGAGAAGTTTTTTAGAACCATCTTGAAAATTCACACGTTCCCCAACACCATGACTGTTTCATCATTTCTGGAGAAGTTCCTTTTCCCTTTTCAATTTACCTGTTCGATGGCTTATAAAACTTTCAGGCTAATAGTACAGGAAATTCAAGTAGCGACAGAGACATAGAAGGAAAAAGAACATCGATCTTCAATTGACGAATCCACATGAATCTGTAAAGCTGAAGTTGGACACCAATGGCTAGATTCTTGAAAAGCCCTCGGCTCAAGTTCTTCATCCTGGTGGCCTGTGGTCATTTACAAATATGATAGACGCACAGGGAATTTGGGCTTAAGCTGGTGCCAGTTGGTTCAAACTTGAGGTCCAGCATTACTACCACTCTGCCAGTTATGTAGAGTTCCAATCTACTTCTCAGGAGGATGATCAGTGTTTTGGGACATCACCCAATTTCCGGAGTGAATTTGAGCAAAAGCTCAGATTTTATTGCTGGTGGATGAACTGGCTTCACACTGGCTTCTGTCAAAAAACATCCCCAGAGAGATGCCTGGGTGGCTCAGTCGGTTAAGCGCCCGACTTTGGCTCAGATCATGATCTCACGGTTCGTGGGTTCAAGCCCCGCATCAGGCTCTGTGCTGACAGCTAGCTCAGAGCCTGGAGCCTGCTTCAGTTTCTGTATCTGCCTCTCTCTCTGACTCTCCCCTCTCCCCTGCTCATGCTCTCTCTCTCTCTCTCTGAGAAATAAATAAAAACATTAAAAAAAGAAAGAAAGAAACATCCCCAGATACCAGGAAAGAACAGCTCAGGTAGCCAGAGCAGGAACTAACCTCAGTTACACTGGAGGAGGGGAGTAGAAGATCTGCCTTTTGTTGAAAGTACTCCCCTCTGTGTTGTCCTTTCCTAACTCAATCCCTGATCCCAGGTCTCCAGTGACCATTGTCTCATCCTGTCTCCCTGTCTCCAGCTTGGGAAGCAGTTTGCCACCCTCACCTGGTGTTTTTTCCCATGATCTGGGTCTGCTCCAGGAGCCCTTTCCACGGCCCTCAGAGTGTAAGATATTGAAAATCAATATCAGGAAAGATTCTTCTTGCCTTCATCTTCTGTTGTCATGCCCCTCACGTAGACAGCAAGTTTATAGTGAGGGCAAGGAAGAAAGGGAATATGGAAGAAGAGAGCACAATAAAGCAAAACGTCCCATCCCAACAGCAAGCTCTCAGAATGCTAAGGCTAGCAGGGAGGGTGTGAGCTCAGACACTATGTTCTACTTTATTCTGGAGTGGCTATAGTCATGAGGATCCTCTAAAGTAAGTTTCCTCGAAAGGAAGGAGTAAGGTCTGCTCCCTGCATAGGCTGCATCAAAACATGCACACTCTAGCTGGCAGACCAGGCTTCACAGCCCTGATCACTACCTTTCCTGAGGGGTACTGATGCCTACGGTTCCCTAGAGAGAAAAGGATGGTCCTCACAAGGCCATAGACGTTGGTCTCGGACTCCCATCTTAGAAAGGACTTTTGGGGAGCCCACTGATGCCAGGGTCTATCATTAGTGTCTGAACTGCAAGGAATGATAAGGAGACACTAACCCTGCTTCCAAAGAGCTTCAAGGCCACAAGGGAAAGGCTAATGGTAAACAATCGCACAAATACATAAGCCTTCACTGCTGGCATGTATAGTGGGGGGGTAGAGTGGGGAGAGCAGCAGGGTCAGTGAGAGTTGGCCAGACAACAAGAAAGAGAGGAAAAGCAACCTCAGGAGGTCTGGGAACAGGAAGAAATTCAGCCAGTTTGCCACAAACAGCATCAGTGACAGGAGGCGGGACCACGAAGGGAAACCAGAGACCCACTGGACAAAGCTCTGAGTTTTGAGTACTCTGGGACTTTAAGATTGATGGGACGCCATTTTGGAGGCTTCCCTCAGGCTGCTGTTTGGGGGCGCATTTGGAGGGCCATGCATGGCCTGGAAGAGCCCCCTCAGGAAGTTATCATCCTCACGTCGACAAATGTATGCATGCACCGTCAAGAGCTAAAAGATCGCCTGTGTTCTAGAAAAGCAGACCATTTTAAACAAAACCAAATGTGACTTGTTGCAACTTGTTTTGAAGTGAAGCTTCATTGCTCTGCTATAGTTATGGTTTCCTAAACTGTGGTTACAATAAGGGACCCAAGCTGCAAAGGCTAGAGAAATAGAGGTTTCTTTCTTGTTTGCTCAACAGTCTACAGCTGTTCCAGCGGCTCTGTCCTTGTGTGGTTTCCGAGGGTCTGTGAGCCCACCATGCCAGTCATCGGAAGGAGAATACCTAACTGGGGAGCTTAGGAAACACAGGCCAGCTGTGTCCTCACAAGCAGAGAGCAGATTTGAGCAGTATATTTGCTAGCATTTAGGGGGCTTGTGGGTATTGAACTTTGGAAACTACTCTTTGGATTAGGCTTCCATTAGAGTATCTGGACTCCATCATTGATTGTCCCTCTCTGGGCTTCTCAATCTCAGGGATCAGTTTTTCTATTCTTTGGTCTTGAAGACACTTTTAGCTTTTGATTCCTGAATGATACTTTGGCTGGACAGAAAACAAAGTAAGGCCTAAAGGCTTCTGGGAACCAATCAATATACCCGATTAGATGACACCTTTTTATTTTCCCACCAAATTCTAGGTATCAAACTTTTACTTATTTAGCCAAAAAAGGATATCACAGCCGACAAAATTAATTAAAGTTCAGCTCCCCTGCTCTTTATTTTCTAGCATCACATTATAATCCCCAAATGCCATGAACTTTGAAAGAAAAAATCTCATCATTATGCTCCATCTAAAAACCATTCATTAAAAGATTCCCAAGGTTCTCTAGACTGCTCCATGAACCCAACAAACAAGTGCAATTTTTAGTATAAAGATTGTTTAGCCAGGGAAGAAATATTGAAAGCATTAAGCTACTATTAATAACCAGTTCTGACTCTTCCTGCTAAAATAATTTACTGTATCTCACATCAAATCAGTCAATACTCTATGTAAAATCTTTATCATGTTAGTGTTTGGAGATTGATATAATCTCTCCATGACTTTATTCAACATAGAGTTTTGTGTCTTAATCTGGAAAAATGTTACTCTCTTTTTTATTTGAATGGAGTTTCAATGAAAGCAGGATGCCATCTTATTTATTTATTTGTTTGTTTATATTTATGAGGGGGGTGCAGAGAGAGAAGGAAACAGACTCGAACTCACAAACCACGACATCACAACCTGAACCGAAGTCAGACACTCAACTGACTGAGCCACCCAGGTGTACCAAAAGTAGGATGCCATCTTAATGAAGGCTAAGTGCACATCCAAATGGGCTTCTGCTGTTGCCTCTCAGCCTTGTGCAATTAGTCCCATTGAGTCTGGGCTTTAAACTGAGTGGCAAACCCAGAGACAAAGTGGTACACCTTGCTTCATTACATTAAAAAAAATGACAGATTAGAATCTACTTCTTTATGGAGATGTGAGAAATCTCTACTGATGAGGTCAAGACTATATTAAATATGGTTTTGCTAGACAGGAAAGGGTAAGTAGTGGTGTGCACGGGGGCTGTTGTTAGAGAAAGGAAGAATTTTGTGAAATGTGAAAGACGTTTGAAACACATAAAACTACTTTACCTTGAAAAACTACTTTACTGGAGTATGGTCATGCCACTGAAACTTTACAACCAGTATCTACCGATATTAGTGTTATCCTGGCAAACATTATTTTTCCTTACGATACCAGAGGAAAGGACAAATGTGGGTGTTACTTAAAATTCAAACAAATGTTTTCATTGGAAACAAAAAGTTTACTATTGAAGAGTGTTGTAAAAAAAAAAAACAGAGATGCTAAACATTGTGTGTTTATCTTCTCAATAAATAATCCAGGAAACAATAGTTTCTGGGGAAAGACAGTTTAAGAAGCTTTACTGACTGTTTCATGGTAATAGGGTTTACAAAATTTATAAAATAATTATTTTAAATAGCCAGTAGTTATTTTAAATAACCAAATCACAGTTTTTGTTATAATGCTGCTGTCAATTTTTATATTCACATACAGGAATGATTATTCAAGTCATTAACTGCCAAGGGTTCCAAAGCAGGATTCCATATAAGTAAATGCTACTATAATATAGGTTTGGTTTTTCGGTTATGTTCTTCCTCTTGAAGACTTGGCAGTAGTTCTTTCTCTGTCAAACGGATGCCTCGTTCTTTATAACAAAGCAGCTAATAGAAGATGGAGGAGAAACAGTAATCTATCCTATAGCCTGAGAAGGCACTTGGGGACTAAAACACCAAGCAAGCCACTCCATACTGACTACACAGAGTTGTATTCAGGATAACTTTACTGCCAGGGGCATCGGGTAAGCAAATAATCTTGACCCTATGCAACTATTCTCCACAGCTTCTCCTTCAAGTCCAGACCTGAACCGCCAGCTTTTACAGAGTGAGGGGCATGGTGATAGGGTCACAGGGTAGATTATCTACAGTGGGGCCCTCTGGGCACCACTTTAGGGAAGGTCAGAACAAACTTTCCCACATTTCCACTCAGGGCCCACATTCATCTCCCCAGGGCTTGGAACGTGCAGCCCTGAGGGAAGTCATTGCATGGACACGAACAGCATGAGGGTCCAGAGATGGAGGCAGTTATTTCGGCTAACCTAAATCAGCCTGGAGCATTCGGGATCTCCTGTGTGGTTATTTTCCAGCAGGCTCTGTAAGTCGGCATATCCACCTGATGTCTCATTAGCTGTGAAACATCTAGCACTTGCGTGTTTTTGGTCTTGTCACCTGGAGCCCTACCTGTCACACTCACTTGCTGTCACTCTCCTCCCACCCTGGCCCCTAACTGTGAGGTCTGCTTTTCACTAGAGTCAGCTCCCTGATTCCTTTTGAGACGCGAAACTCACCGGGCCAGTGTTACGCCTTCACAGGGTTTCAAAGGAAGCCGAGGATGGGGACTGGGGAAATCACCAGAGAGAGAGTGTACAGGCCACTTTGCAGGGAGGTCTCATCAAGTTTGAAGAGTTCCAGAAGTGTAAGTATAAGAGGAAGTGACCCCAAATGAAACGATGTGACCTCAGCAGGTGGGGTGACTTGGGGTCAGTGTTTCAGGGGCAGTACAGTTACAGATCATGACCTTGGAGTACAGAGGGCTGGAGGAGGGGAGAGCAACACTGGCCTAACTAGGATAAGGGACCAACATCCCTACCACTAACCCCCAGGGTGTCCTACTCACCGTTCACATGGATGTCGTGGTCACCAAGCGTGGAGGGATGTGGCCAGGGACTTGGAAAATGACACAAAGGCAAAGATGGCAACAGCCAGAAAAGGTAAAGGAATCCCCAAAGGATTATCCACAGCTGAAGAAATAAAGTAAACCATGTTGGGGCTTTTTTCTTTTCTTTTTTCTTTTTCTTTCTTTGTGTCTCTTTTTTTTAGGGGGGGAGGGGCTTGCCTGATGTAAAAAAAAATAAGTTCTCTAGGTGGGAATGTAAATTGGAGTAATCATTATGGAATACAGTATGGAAGCTCCTCAAAAATCTCAAAGTAGAACTATGATATGATCGAGCAGTCCCACAGGGAATAAAAGTGGGGTATCGAAAAGATGTTGGCAGCCCCATACTTTCTACAGCATTCTTTACAGTAGCCGAGATATGAAAGCAGCTTACGTGTCCACCAGCGGAGGAATGGATGACAAACACGTGGTGTATACATACAGCAGAATATTATTCAGCTGCGAGAAGGAAGGAAATCCTGACATTTGGGGAAACAGGGAGGGACCTTGAGGGCACTCTGCTAAGTGAAGACAGTCTCGTAGAAACAGAGTAGAAAAGTGGTGGCCCAGGAACTGAAAGGTGGGGGGAAATTGGAGACATTGGTAAAAGGGTACAAATTTTCAGCTGTAAGATGAATAAGTTCTGAGGATCTAATGTAAAACATGGTGATTATAGTTAATAGCACGATACTGTATAAGTGAAACGTGCCCTCCCAAAAAAGATATCAATATGTGAGGTGGCCAGACATGTTAATGAACTAGATCATGGGATCCCTTTCACAATGTATATGGACATAAGACCCCTACAACGTGTTCTTTAAATACCTGCAAGTTTTTAATCAGTTATACCTCAATAAGACTGAAAAAAAATTCAACTGTGAAAAACATGTGCAGAAAAAAACAGAGTGAACAAAAACACAGGAAAATGAACTCCAGTCTCAGAAAGCAACTAGGCGATACAGTCGTCAGATGGTCTAGATGCTGACAGGTTTGTCCGTACTTTACTTTTTCATAGCGTTTACATTATTTCCTACAGATGATGTTCCCACGCCTCTTCTGTACATCTTCGATTCTTGGCTTTATCTTTCTTCATCGTTTCCTGAGTATCTCACGCTCAGAGATGCTAAGACAGGATCTTAATTTTCCCAAGATGACATTTAAAATGACTTCAGGATGAAACCCCCAGGACCTCTCTGCAAATCTCAGCTGTGATTAACGGCTCCAAAGTTTAGTCCTTAGGATAAAGACGATGATATGGAGCATTTTGCTTGTTCCCGGCTGTTAAAATATGAAAAATTTAACTTTGACCTCCTTTCCACAAGCCTCCTGGGATTGTGGAAGTTGTGTGTGTTTATAAGTTTTGAGCAGAAAACTGTGGGAACATTGTACAATCTGTGTCTCTCGGCCACAGGAAGGAAAAACCCTGTTGAAAATTGCCAGCACCATTGTTCCTAATGAAGGTGCTATTGATCTTCTTAGCACAGTATTAAACATCATGTTATGTATTTATTTTTATTTATTTATGTTTTAAGGTAGGCTCCATGCCCAACGTGGGGCTTGAACTCACGACCCTGAGATCAAGAGTCCCATGCTCTATCTACTGAGCCAACCAGGTGCCTCTATACATCTAAAATATAGAATCAGAAAGAGTCTAGCAGTGCAAAAACAATATCACTCTCTAATACAGAATCTCAACATCACGTTTTTTAATTAACAAAAGTTAAAACTATGCCTTCTATACATCACAAGTGTAGACAGGGAAATAGATTAAAATATGCATAAAAGGAAAAAGGAAGCAGAATCCTAAAGACCGAGGAACAGTGCACACAAGTGAAGTACAGTCTCATCGTGTCTGGGATCACCTCCATCCAGGACCATTTTGACTTTTTAAAAAAGAGGCTTCTGTTCTTTGACATCTATTTACTAGCTTGTATGAAAAATCATGAATGCTGATTGCCGCCAGTGTTAGGGCCATCAGTGGCTGTCTTTAAGTTACAAAAATAATGCTTAAGGTGACTACTTACAGGGAAGAAATTGTATTGGACATTTTTGTAATGCTACTTTAATTAGCAATACTTTCAAAATTAAGTAGAGCACTCCCAAAAATAAACCACCTGTGTTGTGTAATATAGCTAATTGCGTTCTTTAACACCGTTCACATCCAGGGAGCTGTTTTCCTCTTTTGGAATAAGGTAGTTATATATCACCTACATGCTTTTATTAAGCCAATATTACAACTATGATTTATGGAATTCAGTTTGGCCAGAATCGTTGACTTTCTTTAAAGCTTTATGTCTCATTAACCTGAGTTTTAAAAGTACTTGTATTGGCTAAACATAGTGAGTAATTGACAGATAAATCAAATCAACAACCTTATCTTTTCCACATGGAATTCTAGTTATTTTTAAAAAGCCATTACATTTATCATTCTAATAAAAAAATAGCTGAAATAATATGCACACTGTTAGGTGGCTATTTCAATTACTGAATTTTAGGTATGTTTTTCTCATGTGTTGATTCTAGTTTACCCTACCAACTCTTTCTGTCTGTCTTCTGTATGTATGACTTCATATAAGCCGATGCACTCACTCATAATGAATTGTAGCATCTCATTATCCTATTTGAAAAAAATTAATGTTTTCCCAGATGTAGGCATTTGTCAAAATTTAGCAAATATACACTTATGATTTACACATTTCATTTCATGTAAAATTTATATAAAACTATAAACAAATGTTGAAATCTAGCTAATGATATGCATGCAGAGTGTTTAAGAAGATGTGTTTACTGTGATTTACTTTGAAAGGCAGAAAATGGTTTGAGGAAAAGTTAGAAGGGTTGGTACCTGTGTGAGAATCTGATAGAAAAGTAGAGTAAAACGTGAATGGCTGAAAATAGGTTTAGGCTCTGAGAGACTTCATTAGAAAACTATTTCCACTTTGCTTAATGTTTGAAAACTCTCAAAATGAAACGTAAGTTGATGGGGAAACTGAGTCTCTACTACTTGTGCTGTGTTAAATACCCTTTTTCTCCCCCTTAATGTTTTATTTATTTCTGAGAGAGAGAGACAGCGTGAGCAGGGGAGGGTCAGAGAGAGAGAGGGAGACACAGAATCTGAAAGAGGCTCTAGGCTGTGAGCTGTCAGCACAGAGCCCGACACGGGGCTATAACCCACGAACCGCGAGATCATGACCTGAGCCGAAGTTGGACACTAAGCGACTGAGCCACTCAGGAGCCCCTTAAATACCCTTGCTGTCACTGACATTTGGTGCCTCACCAGTCCTGTCCACTATTCCTATAACATATGGACCAAATCTGGCCTCTTTTCCTCACCTCCTTTCATCCAGGTACCTCCAGGTACCATCTTCTCTTACTGGATGACCCCCACTGGTCTCCTTGCTCCTTCCCTTGACTGCTTAGATTCTCCTCCTATGGAACAGCAGGATAGAACTTTAAAGAACATAAATCCAGACTTCATCTGCAAGATTGCAAATATTAGCTCTTTTACGTCATCTAATGATTTATAGCTCTCACATGCAATTTCTACAAAAAGCATCTGGGAGTGCCGTTGGCTTGCTCGCTACTTAGAACCCACAGAGACATTTCTTGGTTGTGGGGTTTGACTTGCTTTTATTATCTTGATATGAAAATTGGAAAAGAGCTGCTCTTTCAAATGATACAAGTGCACTGAAGTATGTTTCCTAATTGATGTACAGGAGATGTATTTATATTTCGGGTACTCGTCCTTTGTAGGTTGTGTGCATCACAAAGCTCTTCTCCAGCCTAAACTTGCTGTTTTACACCCTTAATAGTGTATTTTAATAATAAACTTTCTTAATTTGAGTATCGTCCAACTTTATACTTATGGTTATTGATTACCATGATCTGTTTAGGGAATCTGTGCCCCAAATCATAAGAATAGTCTCCTACATTATGTTCTAGATTTATTGTTTTACTTTTCACTTTTATATCTATAATTCACATGGAATTTATTTTGTCTATAGCATAGAATAAAGTCCAAGATTCTTTTTTTAATCTATATGGATATATCATTGATAAGGACCCACGTGTTGAAAAAAAATCGTCCTTCATCTGTTATTCTCAAGTATCACCTTTGCCGTATGTGTGTGCGTGTGTGTGTGTTCCATCAGTCTGTTCTCTTCCATCAGTCTTTTTTTGTGTGTGTTTGCATCAGTATCATATCATTTTATTATCTCTTGCCTTTTACTAAGTCTTGATATTTGTTCGTTAACTATTGAGATTTTATTTTTATTTGTGCAGACGTCTAGCTCCCCTAGGTCCACTTCATTTTCACGTAATTTAAAATCAATATCCATTTTGAAAACTTGCTTCTTTTCTTTTGTTTTATTTAATGTTATGTTTAGCTTTTTTATGTTGTTTTCTTAGCTCCTTGTCATTCTTGTGGTTTTGTAGTGAGTGTATTTGTGATTATAAGTGTTCTGCTCTGCTTTGACAAGATTTTGAGAAATAGTGTTCTAATTCTTGTTCATTGATAAAGTTACTTTTAATTTCCCATTTGATTTTCTCTTATAAGAGCTATCTTGAAAGGTATAGTTTATAAATTTCAGAATATTTTTTCTTACCTTTTTATTATAATCAAGCTTTATTGTGTATGACCTAGTGATGACAGCCTGAGGAATTTTCTTCTTTTTTCGATTGCAAGAAAAATGTGTGATCATTTTTTCAACCATCTATGTGTATGTGAGTAAACTTATATTACTAAATATAAAATAACAATATATGCTATTTGCTTACCAGGTAGAAGTGTTTTGCAAATCCTCTTCATTCTCAATATGTTTGCATAATTTGTTAACCGGGGCTCCCAGGATAGATATGTTGTGCTTTTGGCAAAATCTCCTTTTATTTCTCTTAAATTTTGTCTTCAATATTTTAATCTTATGTCAATAACTGAATAAAGTTAATGGCCGCAAAAACTCTTTAGGATATTATTATTTAAATAAATGTAAAATAATGCATTTTCTTTTAGATCTTGAATTAGGGTCTGTCTGATAGAATACATTGCTAAATTTGTTTTCTTCTGCTTTTTATTTGTTTTTAAATTTTTTTAATGTTTATTTATTTTTGAAAGAGAGAGAGACAGAGTGCAAGCAGGGGAGAGCAGATTCACAGAATCTGAAGAAGGCTCCAAGCTGTCAGCACAGAGTGGGACACAGGCTTGAACCCAGGAACTGTGAGATCATTACCTGAGGCAAAGTAGGGTGCTTAACTGACTGAGCCACCCAAGGGCCCCTTTGTTTATTTTTTAATTTATCCCTTATTTTTATTTTCTTTGTTTATGTAGCAGATGTTGAATTTTATCATTCTGTAACTTCCATTAATAATAAAAAAGTAAAGATAAGTTAGTGATTGCTCACATAAATCAAAATTTTATAAACCAAAACTGTGAAATACTATGGAAGCAATGAAGTCAAGACTTTGTTTTCACTCAGTGATTGAAATGGAAGTATCTTAGCCAATCATTATTATGACAGTGTTTTTATATTACCTTTCACGGTTCAAAGCAAGACGTCAAAAATATGTACTACTTTAAAACCATTGTTGGTAGGTCCGTTGTCAGGTAGGTCTATAATATATGACTATTGATAGTAATAAAAAAGATGTGAATGGTTGGTATTTTTAATTGTGCTTAATTGATACCATGCATGTTTCGTAAGATAATACTTTTTCATTGGAAAAGAGTAAGAAATCACCATTTTTGAAAAATGTAGTGGAAATAATAAAGAGCCAATTGTTGATCCTTTAGAAATGAGAAATAAGAGTAATGAGTGAAAAAATTACAAACATTATGAACTTGGTTCATTAAACATAAGGCTGAATATTTTATGTTTTCTTGGATTCTCAGCAACTTTCTGGGAAAAGAGCAGACAGGTGAGTGTGTGGTAAAAGTTAAATGCAATGTAAGTTCCTCGGCCACAGGTGTACACCCACCCCCCTACATTAACATAAGTTAAATGTATGTAAATTCAAGACTTGAGTGGCTATGAATCAATGAGTTCATAAGGTAAGCATCTGAACGAAGGTCTCACAGTTTGACAATGGAATAAAATCTGAAAACTGCTGAGGTTTTAGAAATGATACGGTAACCATAAATATACCCAAAGTTTGAATACCATTTTTAAGACCTACTTAGCTTCTTTTTTAAAAAAAAATATTTTTTTTAGTTTTGAGACAGACGAGAGAGAGAGAGAGAGAGAGAGAGAACACAAGTGCTGGAGAGGCAAAGAGACAGGGAGACAGAAGATTCAAAGCTGAAGCTGTCAGCACAGAGCCCAAAGTGGGGCACGAACTCACGAACCATGAGATCATGACCTGAGCCAAAGTCAGAAGCCCAACCAACTGAGCCCCCCAGGTGTCCCAAAAATCTACTTAGCTTCTTTATTATCCTGGGCACCCAAATACACACGCAGACTTTCATTTACGACTTTTGTGATTTTTTTCTTTGAATTTATGGGTGTGGTTAGTGCTCCCAACCATCTCGCTCCCCAGGCCTCTCCGTATACAGCAGTGGACCAGCAAGTTTCTCCTAGAACATTCTTAATCCTATCCTCGGGTAGTCTATCTACTTATTGTGTTAAGTAGGATTCTAAAGTTCAAATCAGCTGTATTGTGAGATAAAATTGTTTCCAATCAGCAGTTAGGATGAGGGGGTGGCTGTTGGAAGGTGCTATGGAACCCTGCAGATGTTACCCCTCATCCAGGATACAGGCTCTTAATGGACAGGGACCTCAATCTGCTTTTTCTCTCCAGTATGTGAACCTAAGGCATTGAACAATAAACATTTGTGAAATGATTAAAAAAATCAAAACTAATTTTATAGTAAGAGAGATTTTCTGGTGATGTATTATGTATTAAAATCAGTATTATTTTGCATGACCTGCCATTACACTATACCATAGGCTGGGTGGTATCTTAAGCAGCAGAGATTTCTTTTTTTTTTTTAATATTTTTATTTATTTCTAGGAGAGAGAGAGACAGCATGAGCAGGGGAGGGTCAGAGAGAGAGGGAGTCACAGACTCTGAAACAGTCTCCAGGCTCTGAGCTGGCAGTCAGCACAGAGCCCGACGCGGGGCTCGAACCCACGAACCGCGAGATCAAGACCTAAGCAAAAGTCGGACGCTTAACCGACTAAGCCACCCGGGCGCCCCGAGCAGCAGAGATTTCTGTGTTACAGCTCTGGAGGCTGTAAGTCCAAGATCAAGATATCCACAGGGTTGGTCTCTGGTGAGAGCCCTCTTCCGGCTTGCAGACAGCCTCCTTCTCCCTGTGTCTTACGTGACCATTCCCTGTATACCCACATTTAAGAGGATTCGTCTTATGGAATTTGGGCTCTGTACTTCCAATCTCACCGACCTTAATTACCTCCCTAAATAACTACCAAAGAAGGTTGAGATGCATGGACAGTGAATCACAGGCAGAGGATAATTTTCTTATAAAGTATTTTGAGATTTGATCTCAATATTTTAGACTTCCAAATATCTCAGCAAGCAGGCCAAAAACAGATGTCATTCCATCACAGAACCAGAAAGTTCAGTGTAAACCAGGTAAAGTTTTATTAGTCAATCAAGAAATATTTTAACGTAACAGACCTACTTACTATTTAAAGGAAATTTAGAATAAAGCCAATTCTATAAGGAAGAAATTATTATGTAAGACGCATCATTAGTATGTAAATATGCAAAACATATCATTTGTAAAACTCCATCATTTTCTTTTCCAAATGAGATACATATGTACAGATTTGCAAGAGCAATTCTTATCTCAAGGAAATCTAAATGACACCGTGCCAGGCTTCTTTATGGTGTATAAAACCTTAATCATTTGACATTTCCCGAATATTTCAGTGCTGAAGTATTTACACATGAGAATCCAGTCATCCATTTATTCAACAAGATTTATTGAGTATTTACTGTGTTCTCGTGTGGGCCAGGCTGAGACCCAGTGAGACAGAGGCATATGAAAGGAGGGCCATATTCTCACAAGATGCCGAATGGGAATGTAGATACGGAATGGCTTCATTTGTGTTCCTAGATAATTCTTGTCCTTCAAGAGTTTCAAATTTACTTTTGTGCCCAGCTATTTTACTTGCTTATGTATTAATTTGAGATATTATCAATGAATCTGTTATGTTTTCTATTTCCTTTATAAATATGAATATGTGTAGCTATTGGTTATTATAAATGGGTTATTAATTATATAACATACTATATCACTAAATAATCTTAATATTTGTATTAATTTTCTATTGGTTCTTGTGAATTTTTTAAATATAAAATCATATTACCTGCAGATGTATATAGTTCTATTTTTTTATTCTAAATCCTGTGACTTTTAATTATTTTCTTCTGTAATATTATATATGTGTATTGACATATACATATATACATGCCAACACACATACAAGTTTCTATTTTATTGAGTGTTTTAATATGAATGTGTGTAATGTGTGTTAAAAGTTGAAAAGATTTATCTATACAATGGAATACTACATGGCGATGAGAAAGAATGAAATCTGGCCATGTGTAGCAATGTGGGTAGAACTTGAGGGTGTTATGCTGAGCGAAATAAGTCAGGCAGAGAAGGACAGATACCATACGTTTGCACGTATAGGTGGATTAGGAGGAACTTAACAGAGGACCGTGGGGGAGAACAAGGGGGGAAATAGTTGGGGAGAGAGAGGGAGGCAAACCATGAGAGGCTCTTGAATACTGAGAATAAACTGAGGGCTGATGAGGGTGGGGGAGAGGGGAAAAGGGGTGACGGGCATGGGGGAGGGCACTTGGGGTGAGCACTGGGTGTTATATGGCAACCAACTTGACAATAAACTATAAAAGAAAAAAATTGCTTTTGTCACTCAAAAAAAAAGTAAAGTGAGGAAGGATGGGGAAAAAAGTTGAAAAGCATCACATTTCCTGCATCTATGTCTATGATCTTAGAATTTTTCCTTTATCTCTATTAATTTGATGGACTATATGAATACATTTCTTCATACTGACCCACAAGTTAATCAGGACTTACTCTTTTCTTCAAAGTATTTTTTTTTTTAATTTTTAAATGTTTTATTTATTTCTAGGAGAGAGAGACAGCGTGAGCAGGGGAGGGTCAGAGAGAGAGGGAGTCACAGACTCTGAAACGGGCTCCAGGCTCTGAGCTGGCAGTCAGCACAGAGCCCGACGCGGGGCTCGAACCCACGAACCGCGAGATCATGACCTAAGCGAAAGTCGGACGCTTAACCGACTAAGCCACCCAGGCGCCCCTCTTCAAAGTATTATTAATATACCTTTGCTCCTATAATACTGAGGAGGAAGGTTATTCCTCTTCTTTTTATATTTATGTAGAAGAGACTGGTCTCCACTCACCAATCCAGGAATAACAATAATGGAGTGGATGCAAATAGTTTTTCTTTCTTCACCTTATTATTTATTTCCTAAAATAAAAAGAGAGGAGTGTGAACCACAATGCATTTTTTCACCAGTGGTGAGGATATTGTGTCTCAAAGCAAGAAAGAAAAGAAGTTCTCTCTCTTGCTACTTGTTTTAAGAACTGAGGGATAAGAAATACCATCTGTTTCCAGTGTCATGTGGAATTTTTTCATCAGTTTTATAGTTTTCAGAGTACAGGTCTTTCATCTCTTTAGTTAGGTTTATTCCTAAGTATTTTATTAACTTGGGTGCAATTATAAATGGGATTATTTTTCTTAATTTCTCTTTCTGCTGCTTCATGATTGGTGTATAGAAATGCAACAGATTTCTGTATGTTGATTTTGTATCCTGTGACTTTACTGAATTCACGTATCTGTTCTCACAGGTTTTTGGTGGAATCTTTTGGGCTTTCTATGTATAGGGCCATGTTATCTGCAAATAGTGGAAGTTTTAGTTCTTCCTTACTGATTTGGATCCCTCTTATTTCTTTTTCACATCTGATTGTTGTGTCTAGGACTTCCAGTTCTGTGGTGAATATAAGTGGTGAGAGTGGACATTCTTGTCTTGTTCTGTCCTTAGAGAAAAAGCTCTCAGTTTCTCCCCACTGAATATGATGTTAGCTATGGGTTCGCCCTATGTGGCCTTTATTATGTTGAGATGTATTCCCTCTAAACCTACTTTGTTGAAGGTTTTTATCATGAATGGATGTTTAACTTTGTCAAAGGTATTTTCTGCATCTATGAAATGATCATATGGTTCTTTTCCTTTCTCTTATTGATGTGATGTGTCACACTGATTGGTTTTCAAATATCGAACCACCCTGACAACCCTGGAATAAATCCCTCTTGATTGTGGTGAGTGATTTTTTTAATATACTGTTGAATTCAGTTTGCTAGTATTTTATTGAGAATTTTTACATCTATGTTAATCATGGATATTGGCCTATAGTTCTCTTTTTTTTTGGTGATTTTATCTGGTGCAGCCACTGTGGAAAACATTATGAAGGTTCTTCAAAAAGTTAAAAATGGAACTGCCTTATGATCCAGCAATCACACTACTAGTTATTTACCCAAGAATACAAGAAGAACACTAATTCAAAGGAATATATGTACCCTGGGATTTATAGCAGCATTAGTTACAATAGCCAAGACAGGGAATCAGCCCATGTGTCCATTGACTGATAAATGGGTAAAAAAGATGTGATATATATACACAATGGAATATTATTCAGCCATAAAAAAGAATGAAATCTTGTCATTTGCAACAACTGAATGGAGTTAGAGATTATAATGCTAAGTGAAATAAGTCAATCAAACAATATGATTTCACTCATATTTGGAATTTAAGAAATAAAACAAACAAGGGGGAAAATAAGAGAGACAGAGAGAGTGCAAGAAACAGACTCCATTACACACAACAATCTGAGCATTACCAGCAGGGAGGTAGGGAGGGGGGGAGGGTGAAACAGACAACAGGGATTAAGGAATGTACTTGTTGTTGTTTTTTTTTTAATATTTTTATTTATTTCTAGGAGAGAGAGAGAGACAGCGTGAGCAGGGGAGGGTCAGAGAGAGAGAGGGAGACACAGAATCCGAAACAGGCTCCAGGCTCTGAGCTGGCAGTCAGCACAGAGCCCGACGCGGGGCTCGAACCCACGAACCGCAAGATCATGACCCAAGCGAAAGTCGGACGCTTAACCAACTAAGCCACCCAGGCGCCCCTAAGGAATGTACTTGTGATAACCACAGGGTAATGTGAAAGTAAGTTTTGACTTACTATGTTGTACACCTAAAACTAATATAATCCTGAATGTTAAATCACTGGAATTAAAAGTAAAAACTTAAAAAAAAAAAAAGGGGTCTAACCCCCACTTTGATCCCAACCATCCCAAAGAATATCCAAGGCATCAAGTGGAAACAATACTACTATTGCTCTTAAAGGCATAATTCTGGGACAACATTAAGGGTGGATGTGTTTTGTTCTTTTACTTTTCCTTGGCAATGAAACTTTATTGGTGCCTTTCGTAATAGATTTTTTAAAGTCTGGAGAGAAATGTCATCCTGCAGGATGATAATGTTGCAAACCCTTCTTTGACATTGTGATGAGAGAAATAGAGAAGGTGGACTCCAGGACCTTTTCAGCAATTGTTTCTTATAAACCTAAATTGGAACATCCTCAGAACAGTTCTGGAAGGTTCATCCTATGAAGTGTTTTATGGGTGGACTCTTCATGCTATATGTAGGAAATTAATGTCTCTATGCACAGAGGCCAAGTGCAGGCTTCCAACAACCTGAGCTGTTGCATGTGCTAAAACCATACAACTGTTTGAGCCTCACTTATAAATTTTAGGTGCTGCCTGAAAATAAAAACAACCTCATAATTGCATGAGTAATATGAAGTCACTGATAAGGAGATAGTTAAGGTTATCTGTTAATTTTGTTGTAATGGTTCATATCTTGGGTAGAGTCAGACTCAGAATTTGGAGGAATTGCAAGGCAAAAAACAGATTTCTTCAATCTTGTCCTGATAGTAAAATATCATTGTGATGGGTTTTGTTTCCACGTAGACCTTTCCTCCTGTTACCAAAAACATTCTGTTGTGTCTAGAATTATTTTCTGATACCATGAGCACACACCTCGTTCTTTCAACTGACTGTTGGACAACTCCAGCTTTGTTAGTTTCCTTTATCAGCCATCTTTTGTGATGTGTGTATGTAATGTGTGTATGTGATACCTTATAAGAGCATGATTTTTAGTGTCCTCTCATAGTTAGACCAAAATCCTAAATTTATTCATACCTGGAGAGTCAGTAGTGAAGGATCTCTCAGAGTCTACCTCAGAAGTATTTCATGCAGGGGCGCCTGGGTGGCTCAGTCGGTTAAGCGTCCGACTTTCGCTTAGGTCATGATCTCGCGGTTCGTGGGTTCGAGCCCCGCGTCGGGCTCTGTGCTGACTGCCAGCTCAGAGCCTGGAGCCTGTTTCAGTCTGTGACTCCCTCTCTCTCTGACCCTCCCCTGCTCACGCTGTCTCTCTCTCTCTCTCTCCTAGAAATAAATAAAACATTAAAAAAAAAAAAAGAAGTATTTCATGCAAATTACGGTCTTTAAAATTGAGGTACATTTTGATGTAGTAGGGAAGTTCACCCACATAAAAGCAGCCAAAGCCAAAATCCCTCCTTAACATGAAGAAGTGGTTGTCTTTTAACTAGCTTTGTTATTTGTTTTCCTGAAAGGACCAAGTTCAGACTAAGTGCATTTTCCTAGAGTTTAATACATCCGACTTAGTTTTTGAAATCTACCAGAGCAAACAAAAAACAAACAGACAAAGAACCCATAATTCAGCTTAGGACATTAGGTAAAGCTAATCACGGTGTCCTTATCTTGTGCAAATAGAGGCGTGCCCATTTGTAAACGCTTTCACTTGCTGCTTTGTAACAATAAGTACAAGAAGAACATAGAAGAACCATCTCATTCCATGATCAAGGAGTCCTGAAGCCTGCACTCTAAGAAGCTATTAGTTCTGGGGTGCCTTGGGTGGCTCTTGATTTTGGCTCAAGTCAGAATCTCACGCTTGGTGAGATCTAGCCCAGTGTTGGGCTCTGTGCTGAGTGTGGAGCCTGCTTAGAATTCTCTCTCTCCCTCTCTCCCTCTGCCTCTCCCTACCTCAAAATAAACAGACAAACATTTTAAAAAGTCTGCTATTTAAAAAAAGAAGGAGAACCTATCAGTTCTGGGTTTCACATGCTTATCTTGTTGGACACCTCAGCCCTCACCGCTTTCTTCAGGCAAGTCCCTCTCTCTTTGTTTCCCGCCTGCGTCCTGTCCTCGCCGTTATTCCCCCACTGACCTCACCTGTGCCTTCCAGTCATAATCACCTCCATGAACAGTGGTTGGCAATCCCTCACTGTGCGGCTAAACTGATTTACCTGTAAATTATAGACAGATGCTACTTTTTTATGGTAGGTGTGAAACAAATTCAAAGGATGACTCAAAACGATGAGCTGAGAATAACTATATAAATAAATCAGGAAGTGTTTCCCATCTTAACAGACTGGCTGATGGACCTCAGTCTCCCTGCCCTCCCCCCGCTCTGCCTTTTCTCCTGTTTCATAAGCTCTGCCTGGTCATTCTGGGGTGTTGCTTCGATATCATCACTTCCCCACACCATATATTTAACAATTTCCCCCAGACCTGCAGGTTGATTTCAAATTTCCAAGCTCAGAATTCAACTTCAGAAACAAGGCTCTGTATTCACTCCCACCGCATCCACATGGTCCCCTGGGCTGGGGGCCGGACAAGTGCTCAGACCCCTGGATCCTGGGGACCCCTGTGCACCTCACTCTGTGCATGCTTCCTACTTTTCCTTCTCCACTGAATTTAAACTGTGTCCATATTTTAAAAAAATGACCTCTCAGAATATATGAAATAAGATAGTATCTTGTACCCATTTGTCACCTCTTTTCCTGGAAAGAACTTTATTTTGTGCTAATTTTACACTTTCTTAGATGCTGATGTGAGCTGGCCAGTTAAAGACAAACAAAAAGTGAATCAAGTATGGATATGTGCTTTTCTTCCTGTTAATACATATTCAAACGTGTACCTTCCCTTAGATTTCTAGCATGAATAAAGTATATAATCCAAACAATCTTTTTTAAGTGTCAAACTGGGCATCTACAGGAACATGAGGCCCGTGTATTGGAATAACACAGAATCTTCCGTTTTCTTGCATTTACAGAAAGAGAACATTTATCTGAAGGAACAAGTGAAAGCCAAAACACATACAGTATCTACGGTAGATTATTTTAAAATTATACATGTTTGGGGCACCTGGGTGGCTCAGTTGGTTGAGCGCCCGACGTCAGCTCATGTCATGATCTCACAGCTTGTGGGTTGGAGCCCCTTGTCAGGCTCTGTGCTGACCGCTCAGAGCCTGAGCTTGCTTCTGACCTTGTGTCTCCCTCTCTGTCTCCACCCCTCCTTTGCTCATGCTCTGTCTCTCAAAAATAAATAAACATGAAAAAATTATACATGTTTCAGTAAAGTAGACATTTTATATGAAATTCATATTCCTGAAAAGGCTTATTTTTAGAGAAATAATATTTTATTGAGACAACTGTATATGTGAACTCCTTATTATTTCTTTCCAGATCTTTCTTTAAACTTCTCTAGAGTAATATAAAAAGCAATAAAGCCACAGTTGGACAGTCTGGTTTAGTGACAGATTCCTCAAATGCATGACATCTTGTTTGCTCTATTAAAAGGCATAAGTGAGCTTGGAAGGTACGATAAAGGACTGAATGGAATAACTTTTGACTCTGTATCAGCCTCACTTTCTAGGTTAAACAGTGAAGTTAGCATTAGATAAGGCAATCATAGCAAAAAAACATGCAGGGTTGAATCAATTTTACAAAAAGTTTATTTTCTCTTTCCACTTTTCCCCAAGTAGAAATGACAATGTCTTATGTTTTAAATGTATTAACTTAAGACAAGTTCATGCCTTTGCATGAACACCCATAATAAATGTACCCATTCCTGAACTGACTTAACAATTGCCATGGTAAACGAAAGATGGAGAGCAGCCCCAGTGACAGGAGGGTCAGGATGAGACCAGTTGGCCCTGAAATGACCAGGTGGAACTGTTGATCATTTCCTATGCCAGTTGGTGTAAAGTGTCTCCCCACCCCCCAGCCCACCCCCAATTCCCTACAGAGCTGAAGCTGAGGTCCACCTGGTTAACAGTCATCTTTATTTGAAGGGACTCTTTGTGGCCTATTTGGAGAAGTATTGAGGGTGAAGTCTGAGTCCCTAAGGGGCAACCTGAAGACCACAAAATCAGAAGTGCAGAATCCCATACCCTGGGGTCATGGGAAAGGAGGTCCCTGGGTGTCTGATGGAATTGTGAAGGCTTTGGACTTGTCATGGTATTTTAGATTGGAAGTGTTCTCTATCTCCCAGAAGGTTGACAAAATGTCAGCCTCACAATACCAAATGTCCACTGCTCCAGTGTGCCCTTACCTATGATGAACAACACTAATCTCACCTTTTCCAGAAACAATAGCAGGGCAAAGAAATCCCAAAATAAGGACCACAGCAAATCTATTGTCTCCCACCAAAGAGATGATCAATGATGAGCTAGACTGCTAATAACTTTTTTGTATTTTCCACCTGTAGTCAGACATTATCATTAAGATTTTAAGAGACACAATATAAAAGTTATGTTGATGGAAGTCAGAGATGCTACTTTTGTGTTTACAGTGAGGCATGGAACAATTGAATGAAAATGGTTTGAGCTGAGGAAACTCTGGGATTTCTCAAAAATGGCATGGGTCATGTTTTGTCACATCATCCCACATGCTGAAATTTTAACAGTCTGTAGCACACCTAGAAAAACTATTCACAATCACTTGAATTCCCTAAAACTTAAAGAACGCTTCTACCCTGTAATGTTGGAAGATGGCTCATTAAAGTGAAAATGAATAATGAGAAGAGTTCTGAAGTGTGAATTAAAATTTTGTTTCTGCTTTAACTTTGATTTCTGAAAAGGTTTGGAGACCCCTTACTAGTAAGTTTTGGTGGTGTGACACTGGGACTCAGGGTTGTCTGTAACAGTCAGCACAATCTAAGAGTATGGGACTGTGGGACAATAATTTAAAAAAATAAATCCTCTCTTATAGAAAGACACATAACCTCTGGGTAATTTTTTTCTTTAGTGTGAGATACATTTAAATGCCTTCTTCCCATGTTACATGTGTCCCAGGCTCAATTTAATAGACCTCATTCATTTTCAATCATGAGTTTCATTTTATTGGTGTAACAGTATATACTTTTCTCTGAGAAGGTCCTATTCCACCCGACAATAGAAAAACAAAATTTTATTGAATGATAAACTAAAGCTGATCCACTAATTTTCCCAGGCACTCTGATTTAAATAGGCTGATGCCTATTTAATATATACTGTCACTTCTAAAAGTCGTCTAACTTGAGTCTAGAGTGACATTTGCACTCTGAAGTCCCCTCGGCCACCATCCAGCTGGCCCATCTGTAGAGAGGGGCTGCCCTTGACCTTGGCACAGCTGGGTCCCACCAATGCTGTGCCAGGACCGAGCTTGGTGGTGACCCTTCCCTGCGGTGGCCCACATGACCTCCCAGATGCTCCATTTTGTGGACTCCAGGTGTTCCCAGAGTTACAACCTGTCCCGGGTACTATAAACTAATGTGTTTGCTATATTACACCTAAGGAATTATAAAATAAGAATAATTATAATTAACTACCATAAATTCATAGTAACTATATTTTTATTAGTGCTGTGATGTTAACCAATATTCCCTATTTCAGTGGTTGAAATTCGTTTAAATATAAATTCTCATAGAGTCAGCACTATAAACTCTCGCCCATAGAAAAGATAAAAAAAAGCATCATGAATATTGTATATAAAATATCTATATTTTGTGAACAATATAAGGATATTATACTGCTATCTTTTTAGGTTTATTTGTTTATTTATGAGGGAGAGAAAGAGAGCATGAGCAGGGGAGAAGCAGAGAGAGAGGGAGAGAGAGAAAATCCCAAGCAGGTTCCGTGCTGTCTGCCCAAAGCTCCATGCAGGGCTCAAACCCATGAACCTGTGAAATCATCACCTGAGCCGAAATCAAGAGTCAGATGCTCAACTGACAGAGCCACCAAGGAGCCTCTTGTTTTTCTTCAATTACAAACATTTTTACCTGATGATTTCTTTTCACTTCAAAAGAACAGACAAAAGAAATGAAAAGGAATATCTTGAGTTGGTTTTTGAGACTTCTACTCTTCTCGATTCTTAAAAAAAAAAAACTATTTGTGATTTTTGTGAAATTGAATGTAATAGAAGACAGCAAAGGAGATTTAAAATAATAGAAATCAGTTAAAAAGGTAAAGAATTGGAGAAAAACAAAGACACCTGGTACATTGAATGATGTAGTTGAATACTGAATTTGAAGAAATTATTAGAAAATCTAATTATAAAGCCAGCAAAAATCTAGCCCCGCATAGTACGGACACAGTCTCTGGAGCACTCACTCTTGCTGTGGCAGCATTCAAACTATGTAGTGTCATCCAAATATACATATATTTTGATGTATATATATATATCTGTGTATACATATGTATATGTGTAAGTATGTGTTATATATAGAATATATGTGTGTATATACATGCTAATATGTGTTAGATTGTATATATGTATGTATATATGTAAATATTGCCTATATAATATATGTGTGCATATAAATATTGTTATATATAAAATATATGTGTGTGTTTATATGTAGATAAGTAGATATTGTTATGTATACAGTATATATGCTCACATATATGTTAAAATGTGTTCTATACATAGGATGTGTGTGTGTGTGTGTGTGTGTGTGTGTGTGTGATATATATGATACATGTTCTCCCCTGACTCTCGCTTGGCTCTGGCTGTTCTCACATTCATGTCTCTTCCTGTCCTATAAAGGCATCTCCCCTTTTTCTTCTCTCATTCTTGCTTGAGAACCACTTTAAATCAGGTAAAATTACTACTTTAAAGTTATTGAGGTGGCTCAGTTGGTTAAGCACCTGACTTCGGCTCAGGTCATGATCTCATAGTTTATGAGTTCGAGCCCCACATCAGGCTCTGTGCTGACAGCTCAGAGCCTGGAGCTGCTTCCGATTCTGTGTCTCCCTCTCTCTCTGCCTCTCCTCTTCTCCCTCTCCCCCACCCCTCTCTTGCTCTCTGCTCTCTCTCAAAAATACATAAACACTTAAAACATTCTTTAAAAGAGTTTTCCCTGTGATTATGCCACCAACCCAATACACAATTACGTTCATCATTTTCATTTTCAGTTTGCTCTTAATTGCTGATTACTTTTAGTTTTGTTTTACAGTTGTGTAAAATATTCATTTGGTTTTAAAATTAAATATACAAAACAAGATATATCTTCATCTCTGTCCCTTCTACCCTATATCCTTCCCATTGGTAACTGTTCTCTTTTAAATTTTACAGTATATATCCTTTGTTTTTTCTTTCTGTTTTTTATGTTTATTTACTTATCTTGAGAGAGACAGCATGTGCTCACCTGCGCACACAAGTGGGGTAGGGGCTGAGAGAGAAAAAGAGGGAGAATCCCAAGCAGTGGGGCTCGAACCCACAAACCGTGGGATCATGATCGGAGGTGAGATGGAAAGTTGGACGCATAATGACAGAGCCATCCAATCGCCCTTTCCTTTATTTTTTCTTAACATAAAAAAATAGGTAGGTCTGCATATATGTAGATATACATTTGTGCATGTGAGTGCATATCGTTTATGTACTATGTGTGTATATGTATGAAAACACGTACATGTGTATGCATTGGGGGGTGTATATGTGTATAGATAGATCTCCATTTCCCTCAGGAAAACAGAGCAAACCATACACACTTCTATCATTCAGCCTGGAAATGATTCCACAGCATTACTTAAATGCCATTCTTTATATATTTTAAGGGTAACATAGCATTTGATCTAGCGGATAAACCATATTTTAGTCAACCAGCTCCCTATTACTGAAGTTGGAGTGGTTTCAGATAGTTCACTCATATTTTTGAATGCCCTTAGTAGAATTCATTTAGGGAAAGACATGCATGTTCTCTTAGTCTGATCTAGACACAGGAAGTAGTAAAAAGAAGAGGATTTTTTTCCCATAAAACATAATGATTAAATAGTTGTGGATCGATCCAGTGCCAAATCCATGAGGCCATTAACTTTGGCTTTCAGGTTAGTCGTTGTGAAAACATTCAGCCCAGCTGATCTGTTTGAAGGTGAGCCACAAACACAGACACAAGTTCCACAAAACTGATTAGAACGATGTGTTTTCATCATTACTGGTAGATACATGAGACTGTACTTGAAAAGCTTAGAAAAGCATCTCTGTCCTAAGGTGGAGACTGCAGACTGCAAGATCAGATGATCCTGGGGCCAGCAACCAGCGTGCCCATTTTCCAGCAAGTGGTGTGCGTGTGCTCACCAGGCTTCAATGTGGAAATAGCTCCACTCATGAGGAGTTAAAGCAAGGATTCAATGCGATGATGTTTGTACATCACAGGTCATAGTGCTTGCAGTAAGATAGGTGCCCCATAAGTGCCAAATTATTATTACACTCATCTACATCGACAAAGTAGTGTTCTCAAGTATCACCGCCATGAATCCTTGGTCTTGAAAGTTTGGACAGGTACTTAAAATTAAGCCCTTTGGCCTGATTTCTTGAGCTGGCTCTAATTACTTGGGCAAACTATAGCCATTAGTGTTTGCACGCTTTAACTCATGTAACCTTTCGGAAACATCTCAAGAGCTTAGACTCCAATGAGAATAATTATCAGACCAGTGTCAAAAGGGCTAAAATAAGATTTTCAAATGTGATGATCCTGTCTGTATCTAAACCTTGGAATAATCCCCTGAACCCACAGTGTTTATTTCACTCGATGTGCACATTGTGTTTTGAAGTTTCTTCACGTTAGGTATGAAAGGGAAATCTACAATACTTTGAACATTTATTTATTTATGTAGAACACATTCGACAAAATTGATTAGAGGGTTTTATTTTCATCATTTTTGTTAGATACATAAGAATTTACTTGAAAGCTTAGAAAATCACAATCTGGTCTTGTGGAAGTTGTGGTTTAAAAAGTAACTGATGAGAACAAATCTTTGGGGAAGGTAGGGTAAAAGGTCATATGGTTTCCCTATTCTCCTTGGGTGAGAATTTTCACTAAATTAGAATTCTATATGAATCCCTTGAAGATATTATAATTTCAGTTGAATATTACCATAGTGTTACATAAGGTGTATTTCATTTTCTGAGATTTTCCTTGGCTCGAGCCAATATATTTCAGTTATTTTTACTAAAATATCACGACCTATGCAATTAAAGTAAGCCTACTGGGTACGATATTCCAATATTAATTTTCTATATAGAAACAGAGCTGAGTGACAGGGTTGCACATGGAATCCTGAAATGATTTCCAGTTCAGAGAACACAGTCACAGACTCAGCTAACTTAATGCCCAAGTTAGACTCCCCAAACTTTATATTTAGTGAAAATTGACAAAGATTTTTTTCAGATTATGCTTAAAATTAAAACTGTATTAACCTGTGTTTCTTAAATTAAATGAGATCTTCTAGTTAGCAAAACATCTAACCCGTAATGGTAAACTCAGGAATTCAGTGACCCTTATGTAAAAGTTGAACTATTTCCCTGACATAACTAAGACCTAAGAAAAGCGAATATGTATTATTTCCCCTGATAATGGGATTGCAATGGTATTACAAGTTGATACATAAATTTGAACACAAGAACAAAGGATTTATTCGATAAATGGGATCAGTGCTTCATTAAGGCAAAAACATAAATATGACTGAATCCACAGCCATTTGCATATAAACAAGAACTGGTTATTCACTTGAGGAGCCTAAGTGGTCTGCAAAGCAGTCAGTCCAAGAGCGAAAAACCAAAACTCTCAAAATACATTTAGAAAATCTGTTTGCTGTCCACATCCTTTGATTTATGTGTCTTATTTTCCATCATTACAAACGTCCTTAATGTTTATTAAACAACCTCAATGTCTCTTTAAAATCACAGTTAATATNCATGACTGAATCCACAGCCATTTGCATATAAACAAGGAGAACTGGTTATTCACTTGAGGAGCCTAAGTGGTCTGCAAAGCAGTCAGTCCAAGAGCGAAAAACCAAAACTCTCAAAATACATTTAGAAAATCTGTTTGCTGTCCACATCCTTTGATTTATGTGTCTTATTTTCCATCATTACAAACGTCCTTAATGTTTATTAAACAACCTCAATGTCTCTTTAAAATCACAGTTAATATTTAAATACTGATTAGAGAAACATCAATACTACTCAGCTTACAATATCAGTTGGCTTTCAGCCAGAGCCTAAAGATGTTTGAATGGGAAGAGTATTCCTATCAACCTTTTTATATTTCTTGGTAAAATTCTAAAACTTTTCTCTATTCTAACTTAAGCCTATTCTTTCATTTCGTCTCTTGACTGAGAACATGATCATAGACATTCTTTTTATTTTTAATTCCCTCAATGTCTTTTGTTCCCTTTTTGAAAGTAGCTTTAAGTATTCATGATAAGATTGTATTTAACAGAGTGGCTCTACATTTGATAGAGTGCCTCTGATAAGGGTCTGAAATTCTTAACATTCGGTTGACCTTAAAGCTTCACCTCTTGTGTAAACAAATTCCACCTAGAAAATCATTCTATCTTTCTAAGGGACATGAAAAAAATTTCAAATTTCACTCAAATCTCCCACTAATGTTTCTTCTGCTGTGTTCAACTCTATTTAATATCTTTTCTTTATACCTTTTGTTATCTTGTTTAGTATGTTTCATAAAATTTAAATGTGCTGCTGTTAAAACTGGCTGTATTAGGGCCATTACTGCACAGGTAAATGGAAAGATGCTGACAATTTGACAGAAAGAAATACAAGGACTGGCCCCAGTGACAGAGGACGTTTTATGCCCAGTTGGGGCTATAGAGTCAGCAGTGGCAAAATTCAGCAGGCTATATCAAGGTTTAATTGCTGCACTTAAAGCCGTTTATCACAGAACAGCACAGCGACCTGTTCACAATTTAGAGAAAAAATATCACATCCACCAGCTATCACAGAAATGAAACCCCCATAAAAAGGAAGAAAAATATTCATTAGTGTCATTGCTTGAGCCTCAGGATATGAGGTAGGAAAGAAAGATATATTTCAGAAATGTAAAGGAAGGAATAGGAAGGAAGGAAAGGAAGAAAGAATATAAGGAAGGAGGGAGGGGGGGACTAAGATATTGTGATACTAATATATCACTGGAAAAGTGATAAGGGTCTTAGACCATTTTATTTGATGTTAATTCCTGTGTATTCACTCTGGAAATCAACCATGTGAAGTCTTAGAATTGTTCCCTGAGTTTTGGATTCTTGAATTTTCAGTTCCTTATTGTCCTTAGAATACAGAGATAAGTTGAAAATAGGAAATCAATCTGCATCTCAACTTTATGACACATTTCCTAGGAATAGAACAATTCACCATGGCTTGAAGAGATATTTCATGACCCCTACAGTCTGTCTCTGTGTTACCAAGACTCTAGAGGACAAAGTTCTTTACTGAGTAAATGAATGGATATGTATAATAAACATCTATCATCACCATAGGATAAGAGAGTGTTCTTTAAACTGCTTTATTATTTGGGCGCCTGTGTGGCTCCGTCGGTGAAGCGTCCGACCTCAGCTCATGTCATGATCTCATGGTTCGTGGGTTAGAGCCCCGCATCGGGCTCTGTGCTGACAGCTAGCTCAGAGCCTGGAGCTGCTTCGGATTCTGTGTCTCCCTCTCTCTCTCTCTGACCCTCCCCTGCTCACGCTGCCTTTCTCTCTAAAAAATAAATAAAACATAAAAAAATTAAAAAACACTTTATTAAATTATGATTGTCATGTAAAAATCTTGACATATTTCTTTCTTTCCTTCCTTCCTTCCTTCCTTCCTTCCTCAATGAGTTAGAGGATATATATACACCTTGTGAAACTGTCACCACCAAGTCCATGGACATCTCCAATTGAAATAGTATTTTCAATATTTCAACACATGTAATGAATGTTTTTGAAATTATAGATCTGTGTTGCAATTTGTTAATTTATTTTTTCTTAATGTAATAGATATGACTATAAAAGTAATCAAACAATACAGTGAAGTATAAAGCAGAGAGTACCCCATAACATACCCTCTTCCCTTAGGAAACGAATCCTGACAGTTTAGATTTTATTTTATACATAAGAATTGTTTCCATATGTACAGTTAGTTATGTATGATTGATTGTGGTTGTGTCTGTTTTATATACTGACATAGATAATGTTATTTTTACAAAACTACATGACATATATGTAATCTACTTGCATTTTTATCTTGATATATTATATTATCTATAAGGCAAGTAATTCAACTCCAGAACTTTTGCTGAACCATACTTTCTAATGAAAGTACCCCTGAGCAATAAGGACATACACCCAGACCCCATACACTTTGGTCTGCCTGCAGGGTAAACAGACCCAGAGACCCCTGGGAACATCGACTTGGCCCCAGCTCAATTCTACCCAACGACCAACAAGAGGGTGGTACGCTTGCACAAGCTGGACGTGGAGCAAATGATAAAATGCCCTAGTTCATCGCTGAGGTTAAGCCATCATTCTGTATTGGATCGTTTGCTGTCTTGATATTAATTAAATGATACTGTCGCTATCTATTGCCCCTTGTACATAGGCTTCACTAAGACGCAGCTGAAGAATGGAGGGTGGGAATGCCTGATGGGACGGGATCAGGAGCCATAGCAGCACCAAATTCTGTAATACCTGGCCCTCCCATCAAGACCCTTGCAACCTCACCGAGAACAGTCCGGAGGGACGCCCGCCACGAATCTGCAAGGGGCCATGCATCCCCTTAGAAAGCTTGTTTTTAATGGACACATTTTATATTTAGAGACCTTGGTTCCTTCCGTCAGCTACAGCAGAGCCTGGTTTACCATCCCCCCACCCCGCCCCCATGCAAGATGATTTTGTAAATCCTTGCTTTCACCCGCTTTGCAAACTTTTCTTTTAATCCTTTTGTGATTTAACCTGCAGAGGAATTTTTTCCATCCTGCCAGTTTTGGAAAACAACTCATCGTCATCTCCCAATGCAGGCAAAAATATTCAGAGTTTCAGTAAACGTTTCTGACAGGATTTTAAGTTGGGCGCAAAAATAAACTAGGATGCTTAATAACATTACATGATGAAAACAAAGCAGTAAAAAGGAATGTGTGTGCGGATACCTGTCTGCATCGACTAGATTGAATTCCGTTTATTTCAGTGAGAAAGAAAATGTTGAAGTCTATTACTGTGGACAATTGCTAATTAGAATACTTGTTTATTTCAGAAGGAAAGAAAAGATGTATGTTTTCCTCATCATACCCTCAGGTAGAGAAAAAACTGATGAAGAGAGACCGAGAAGAAACCATCACAAGAAAGAGTGAGAGACAGGGGCAACATGAAGTTTTCCTTTGAGGGTCCATTTGCATTTCAGGCTTTTATTTTAAACATCACGGATGGTAAGTACATGGAAAAACTGGGCAAAGGATTTATCGGGAACAATGCATTACTTCTCTACATCCAATGCCAGAGAATGAAGACAATGTCTGCATGAGATAGTTCAAAGTTGTCAAATTTATCTGAAACCCGAATTTACTCTTTGTGTTGTGACATGTCAGTGAATAGCGTCTTTGTCAGAATGTATGGCCATATGTATGGAAATAAGAATAAAACAAATCACAAAGGCATGTATCAAAATGGTCCCTTGGCTAGAAACACTTGCAGCTGCAAAGGTAGGAATCATGTTCCCATGCTCACTTGATGGGATTTTGGCCAAATGAATTGGGAATTTGGATTTTTGTAGTATCATTTAGACCTCTCTGAACTTGGAGCTTTGACATTTTATTCAGTGCCTAGAGTATATGGTTATAGAGTCAGGAAGTCATGTTGCAGGTAAAAACTGTGTAGCAGTCCTGACTTACTGTCCTCAGTTTCCCGCCCTAAAATCCCAAGCTGAGAGCATGCAGAAGACAATGAGGGTCTGACAGCAGCAGATACACAGACAAATGTGTTGTCTCCCCGTGGAAGGCCCCCTAGCCCACCATCCCTGGACTCCAGATGGAAGAGAAACATTATCCACTCTCAGCCTCGCCCAGGCACACTGCTGTTACCAAGTACTTCTTAACCATCTCTCCCACTGAACTGTTACATCCCCTAACATCTTGACAAGTAAATTTCTAAAAGTTCTAGTTAGCTTTGGACTTTCCTACTTTTAGGAAAAGCATCAATTTTCATTCTTTTTAAATTTTTTTTTTTTACAAATAGTTTATTGTCAAGTTGGTTTCCNATGAGACAATGATCTAGTTTCATTCTTCTGCATGTTGTTGTCCGGTTCTCCCAACACCATCTGTTAAAGAGGCTGTCTTTTTTTCATTGGATACTCTTTCTGACTTCATTCTTAAGGTCAGATGACACAAGCCTAGTGTTGGCTTTTATTGTTACTGTTATGAATCTTCATTAATATTTGTACTCAGCAGGAGTTCAATTAAAATCGAGGGCCAGTACAAAACTGGATAATTTATTTCAGTTAGTCACGTATTTCATAGTCACTGGACAGTAAGATTCCTGAGGAAAGCAAAGATCTCTGAATGATTTATCAAGAAAATCAGTGCTAACCAGGGAGGAGGACACAGAATTCCACATGAATGTAGACTTTGGAGAAAAGGCAGTTATTCGGAGGAAAAATATGCCCTCATTTTCTGGCCCAACATATATTTCCTGACCTTACTCTGGGTTGAGCAATGTGTGAGGTCAAGAGCATGGACTCAAAGTGAAATGGTTCTTGCTCTTACTTACACGAGGAAGCTGGAGGGAGCAAATTTAATGAGGTGGGTATGTGCGGACTGATCTTGGAATCAATGGATATTCCAGTGTGGCTGAGCTTGTCAATGAACACTATTGTCGCTGAAAGCAACGCGAAATCGCAGCTCCTGGGTGGCTTAGTGGGTTGAGTCTCTGACTCCATTTTGGCTCAGATCATGATCTCAGAATTCCTGGGATTGAGCCCCTCGTTGGGATTCTCTCTCTCAACCTCTCTGCCCCTCCCCTCTATCTGTCTCTCAAAATAAATAAATAAACTTAAAAAAGAGAAATCATAAAAGAGAAACCATGGCTAAAGTAGGGAGTGTACTGAGTATCGTACATTATTCTCACAAATTTGTATAAAATGATCTAATTCACACGGCATTCTTTTCCATGCAGTACATGCAAATTCTAAGAACATTCCTCAGAACTGATGGCCACATCTAAGTGTGACGGTTAATTTTATGCATCAATATGACTGACCTAAGGGTTCAAGAGATACCCAAAGAAATGATAAAACCTGATTTCTGGCTGTGCCCATGAGGGCGGTTCTAGAATAAATTATCATTTGAATTGGTAGACTGAATAAAGAAGATTGCCTTCACCAGAGTGGGCAGCCATCTTCCAATCCCTTGATGGACTGAAGAGAACAAAAACGGGGAGGAAGGGTTGAGCTAAGACAGCTATCTTTTCCTGCCCTCAGACATCGAGCATCTGGTTCCTGGGCCTTCTGACAGACTGGAGTTTACACCATTTATTCCCCTGGTCCCCAAGCCTTCAAGCTTGGACTGGAATAAAACCACTGGCTTTCCTTGCAAACAGCAGATCGGGAGACTTCTCAAGCTCCATAATCATGTGAGGCAACCCTTCATAATAAATCTCTTTGGATTGAGCTTTATATATATACTATTGGTTCTATTATTTGGAGAAGAGTACACTGAGTACTATACTAATACACTGAGCCTTCAAATATTTGAGGAAATCTTGTTCACACTAAAGAGTTCACTCTGTACATCACGTTCATGTTTAAGCTGCATCTCCATATCATACTTAGATATTAACACATGAGATTACTTATCAAATTCTGGGCCTTAAGCAATGTCAGAGAAAAATAGTTTAGAAGAATTTGACATACTCCTATTTTTGCTTGTAAATGTATCTTAATAGGAAGAAAAGATATTATCTTGAATTATCACCAGAGAACTTCCTACCTTTACCAACCTGGCACCATTTTGTACAAATGAAAGGATTTCCCAGAAAGCATTAATCTGATCAGTCCTTTTTAGAAAAGGCATGCTGGCTACAGGCTTAATTTTCTCTTTTCCTTCAAGACTATTCTAATGGCCAGTTCTATTTTCCAACCCTGAAAATAGCATGCTCTCCATATTCTCTCTCAGTTCCGCTTGCAAACCAGCCAATTCCCTTGTGAAGCCATCTTGTCCTTACAGCACTTCATTAAATGAACTAATGGGAACCAAAACACACAAGGAGCATTAGTTCTGAAAGTGGTTCAGAGAAAATAGGGGACCCCATGACTGCCAGAGAAAATAGGAGAAGCCCAGGTAAGTCTTAACTTCAGGTAAACAATGAATTTCCATTTGGTATTAATATGCCCCTAATACTTCATGGAATATAGGTATACTAAAATGTTATTGATTGTTTATCTGAAATTGTTCTGTATATGTATTTTTAAGTTTATATATTATTTTGAGAGAGTGAGAGAGAGCGGTGGAGGGGCAGAGAGAGAGGGAGGGAATCCCAAGAAGGTTCTGAGCTCTAAGCACAGAGCCCAATGCAAGGCTCGATCCCACAAAACTCGAGATCATGACCTGAGCTAAAATCAAGAGTTGGACACTCAACTGACCGAGGCACCCAGGTGCCTCTGAGTGTTCTGTATTTTTATTGGTAAATCTGGTGACACTATAAAAGCTTTGGATTCCAAAGATACGTATATAGCTTCCCAGTTATCACAGGTGATAACTCCACCATATATATATATATATATCAAGGCCAGGATTGTAAGATTTATAGCATGTCTGGGATGTGCCCATTTTGGGCAACAGAGGTCACAAATAAAAGTCCTGGCAAATGGGACAACACACTTAGAACTTTTGCAAGGATATGGAATAAGTCACAATCACCCACATTCCTGCCTCCGGTTATAAAAATATTACACTAATAAGTTGTTCATCACAACTGCTAGCAAACTGCATTTTATTACTTTATTGTATAACTGTTTTTACATTATTTTTATTTTTTGTTGTTTTTATCAATATCAGGTTTGGACCTTCTAAACCTGATGTGCAAATTTTGTTTACTATACAATCTTATCCAAATTTGAAAATGGACTTCAGAATTTCTTTTACCAATACAGTGTTACCCTGCAAAAGAGATTCAGTAAGCTAAATTTACTTTAAACTTATTTAAGTTCATTATTTATCCAAGAGAAATTGTCAAATGTATCAGTTCTCTCACTTCAAAGTGGAAAAGGCAAAGAAATAAATTTTGAAAATATTATTGATGAGTTTGCTTTCATTAAAGCTAGGGAAGTAAAATAATAAATTAGTTATGAGTATATATAAAATATGTAAACTTAAACATAATTTTATGAGTTTTAGTATACATACTTTTTATTTTTTAATATGTTTTTTAAAGATTTTTCCATGGCAGTACAAAAAATATGGGCTATCATAATCCATTTAATATTTATTTTGATTTTGTCCATTAATAGTATATAGATTACTTATTTTACATTCATTTTTATTTTATAACTTGCTATATAGCAACTGTTAAGTTTTATGAAAGTAGATTCTACTCAAATTTTTTCTCTTACAATTATAAGAGAAAGGTAGGGGCGCCTGGGTGGCTTAGTCGGTTGAGCGTCCGACTTTCGCTTAGGTCATGATCTCGTGGTTCGTGGGTTTGAGCCCCGTGTCGGGCTCTGTGCTGACAGCCACCTCAGAGCCTGGAGCCTAGTTCGGAGTCTGTGTCTCCCTCTCTCTCTGACCCTCCCCTGCTCACGCTGTCTCTCTCTCTCTCCTAGAAATAAAAAAATAAAAAAAAATTATAAGAGAAAGGTATACAGGTATATTTTGCCTAACGGCAAAATTATTTGTGGATTTCAAATTACTTTGTTAGTTAAAATTATATTTAGAAGAATCAGATT